>NC_073256.2:618560-921590 GCF_029289425.2 Pan paniscus
GTATAAACATGGAAATAACTACAAAGTCATCTGTATAAACATGGAAATATCTACACAGCCATCTCTATAAACATGGAAATATCTACACAGCCATCTGTATATACATGGAAATATCTACACCGCTATCTGTGTAAACATGGAAATATCTACACCGCTATCTCTATAAACATGGATATAACTACACCGTGATCTGTATGAACATGGAAATATTTACACCGCTATCTGTATAAACATGGAAATATCTACACCGCCATCTACATATCCATGGAAATATCTGCGCCGCCATCTGTATAAACATGGAAATATCTACACGGTCATCTGTGTATAGATAGAAATATCAACACCGCCATCTGTACAAACAAGGAAATATATGCACCGCTATCTGTATAAACATGGAAATATCTACACCGCGGTCTGTATAAACATGGAAATATCTACACCGCTATCTGTATAAACATGGAAATATCTACACCGCTATCTCTATAAACATGGAAATATCCACACCGTGATCTGTATAAACATGGAAATATTTACACCGCTATATGTATAAACATGGAAATTTCTACACCGTTATCTGTATAAATATGGAAATATATTCACTGCTATCTCTATAAACATGGAAATATCTACAGTGCCTTCTGTATAAACATGGAAATACCTATACAGTCATCTGTGTAAACATGGAAATATCTACACCACCATCTGTATAAACATGGAAATATCTACAATGCCATCTGTATAAACATGGAAATACCTACACGGCCATCTGTGTATAGATGGAAACATCAACACCGCCATCTGTACAACCCTGGAAACCACCATCTGTATACACATGGAAATATCTACACAGACATCTGTATAAATATGGAAATATCTACAGGGCCATCTGTATAAACATGGAAATATCTACACTGCCATCTGTAGAAAGATGGAAATATGTACACCGCTATCTCTATAAATATGGAAATATCTACACCGCCATCTCTATAAACATGAAAATATATACACTGCCATCTCCATAAAGATGGAAGTATCTACCCTGCAATGTGTATAAACACGGAAATATCTACACCACCATCTGTGTAAACATGGAAATATCTACAACGCTATCTGTATAAACATGGAAATATCTACACCACCATCTGCATGTCCATGGAAATATCTACGCCGCCATCTGTATAAAGATGGAAATATCTACAAAGCCATCTGTGTATAGATGGAAATATCAACACCGCCATCTGTTCAAACATGGAAATATCTACATCGCTATCTCTATAAACATGGAAATATCTGCACTGTCATCTGTAAAAACATGGAAATACCGATACAGTCATCTGTATAAACATGGAAATATCTACAATGCCATCTCAATACACATGGAAATATCTACACAGACATCTGTATAAACATGTAAATATCTACACTGCTATCTCTATAAACATGGAAATATCTACACCGCCATCTCTATAAACATGAAAATATCTACACTGCCATCTCCATAAACATGAAACTAACTACTTCGCCATCTGTATAAACATGGAAACACCTACACCGCCATCTGTGTGAATAAGGAAATATCTACACTGCCATCAGTATAAAGATATAAATATCTGCACTGCGAGCTGTAAAAACATGGAAATATCTACATCGCTATCTGTAAAACGTGGAAATACCAACACCGCTATCGGTATAACATGGAAATATCTACACAGCCATCTGTATATACATGGAAATATCTACACCGCTATCTGTATAAACATGGAAATATCTCCACTGCTATCTCTATAAACATCGAAATATCTACACCGCCATCTGTATAAACATGAAAATACTTACAAAGTTATCTGTATAAACATGGAAATATCTACACCGGTATCTGTATAAACATGGAAATACCTACACGACGATCTGTATAAACATGGAAATATCTACACCGCTATCTGTATAAACATGGAAAAATCTACACCGCGATCTGTATAAACATGGAAATATCTTCACCACGATCTGTATAAACATGGAAATATCTACACTGCTATGTGTATAAACATGGTAATATCTACACCACCATCTATATAAACATGGAAATATCTACACCGACACCTGTATAAACATGGAAATATCTACAATGCCATCTGTAGAAAGATGGAAATATCTACACCGCAATCTGTGTAAACATGGAAATATCTACACCGATATATGTAAAAACATGGAAATATCTACACCCCTATCTGTATAAACATGGAAATATCTACAACGCTATCTCTATAAACATGGAAAAATCAACAACGCTATCTCTATGAACATGGAAATATCTACACCCCCATCTCTATAAACATGGAAATATATACACCACGATCAGTATAAACATGGAAATATCTACACCGCTATCTGTATAAACATGGAAATATCTCCACTGCTATCTCTATAAACATGGAAATATCTACACCGCCATCTGTAAAAACATGGAAATATCTACAAAGCCATGTGTATATACATGGAAATATCTACAACGCTATCTATATAAACATGGAAATAACTACACCGCTATTTGTATAAACATGGAAATATCTACACCGCCATCTACATATCCATGGAAATATCTGCGCCGCTATCTGTATAAACATGGAAATATCTACAAGGTCATCTGTGTATAGATAGAAATATCAACACCGCCATCTGTACAAACATGGAAATATCTGCACCTCGATCTGTATAAACATGGAAATATCTACACCGCGATCTGTATAAACATGGAAATATGTTCACCACGATCTGTATAAACATGGAAATATCTACACCGCTATCCGTATAAACATGGTAATATCTACAACACCATCTATATAAACATGGAAATATCTACACCGCCATCTGTATAAATATGGAAATATCTACAATGCCATCTGTAGAAAGATGGAAATATCTACACCGCAATCTTTTTAAACATGGAAATATCTACACCGATATCTGTAAAAACATGGAAATATATACACCGCTCTCTGTATAAATATGGAAATATCTTCACCGCGATCTGTATAAACATGGAAATATCTACACCACGATCTGTATAAACATGGAATTATCTACACAGCTATCTCTGTAAACATGGAAATATCTACACCGCCATCTGTATAAACATGGAAATAACTACAAAGTCATCTGTATAAACATGGAAATATCTACACAGCCATCTCTATAAACATGGAAATATCTACACAGCCATCTGTATATACATGGAAATATCTACACCGCTATCTGTATAAACATGGAAATATCTACACCGCTATCTCTATAAACATGGATATAACTACACCGTGATCTGTATGAACATGGAAATATTTACACCGCTATCTGTATAAACATGGAAATATCTACACCGCCATCTACATATCCATGGAAATATCTGCGCCGCCATCTGTATAAACATGGAAATATCTACACGGTCATCTGTGTATAGATAGAAATATCAACACCGCCATCTGTACAAACAAGGAAATATATGCACCGCTATCTGTATAAACATGGAAATATCTACACCGCGGTCTGTATAAACATGGAAATATCTACACCGCTATCTGTATAAACATGGAAATATCTACACCGCTATCTCTATAAACATGGAAATATCCACACCGTGATCTGTATAAACATGGAAATATTTACACCGCTATATGTATAAACATGGAAATTTCTACACCGTTATCTGTATAAATATGGAAATATATTCACTGCTATCTCTATAAACATGGAAATATCTACAGTGCCTTCTGTATAAACATAGAAATACCTATACAGTCATCTGTGTAAACATGGAAATATCTACACCACCATCTGTATAAACATGGAAATATCTACAATGCCATCTGTATAAACATGGAAATACCTACACGGCCATCTGTGTATAGATGGAAACATCAACACCGCCATCTGTACAACCCTGGAAACCACCATCTGTATACACATGGAAATATCTACACAGACATCTGTATAAATATGGAAATATCTACAGGGCCATCTGTATAAACATGGAAATATCTACACTGCCATCTGTAGAAAGATGGAAATATGTACACCGCTATCTCTATAAATATGGAAATATCTACACCGCCATCTCTATAAACATGAAAATATATACACTGCCATCTCCATAAAGATGGAAGTATCTACCCTGCAATGTGTATAAACACGGAAATATCTACACCACCATCTGTGTAAACATGGAAATATCTACAACGCTATCTGTATAAACATGGAAATATCTACACCACCATCTGCATGTCCATGGAAATATCTACGCCGCCATCTGTATAAAGATGGAAATATCTACAAAGCCATCTGTGTATAGATGGAAATATCAACACCGCCATCTGTTCAAACATGGAAATATCTACATCGCTATCTCTATAAACATGGAAATATCTGCACTGTCATCTGTAAAAACATGGAAATACCGATACAGTCATCTGTATAAACATGGAAATATCTACAATGCCATCTCTATACACATGGAAATATCTACACTGCCATCTGTATAAACATGTAAATATCTACACTGCTATCTCTATAAACATGGAAATATCTACACCGCCATCTCTATAAACATGAAAATATCTACACTGCCATCTCCATAAACATGAAACTAACTACTTCGCCATCTGTATAAACATGGAAACACCTACACCGCCATCTGTGTGAATAAGGAAATATCTACACTGCCATCAGTATAAAGATATAAATATCTGCACTGCGAGCTGTAAAAACATGGAAATATCTACATCGCTATCTGTAAAACGTGGAAATACCAACACCGCTATCGGTATAACATGGAAATATCTACACAGCCATCTGTATATACATGGAAATATCTACACCACTATCTGTATAAACATGGAAATATCTCCACTGCTATCTCTATAAACATCGAAATATCTACACCGCCATCTGTATAAACATGAAAATACTTACAAAGTTATCTGTATAAACATGGAAATATCTACACCGGTATCTGTATAAACATGGAAATATCTACACGACGATCTGTATAAACATGGAAATATCTACACCGCTATCTGTATAAACATGGAATAATCTACACCGCGATCTGTATAAACATGGAAATATCTTCACCACGATCTGTATAAACATGGAAATATCTACACTGCTATGTGTATAAACATGGTAATATCTACACCACCATCTATATAAACATGGAAATATCTACACCGACACCTGTATAAACATGGAAATATCTACAATGCCATCTGTAGAAAGATGGAAATATCTACACCGCAATCTGTGTAAACATGGAAATATCTACACCGATATATGTAAAAACATGGAAATATCTACACCCCTATCTGTATAAACATGGAAATATCTACAACGCTATCTCTATAAACATGGAAAAATCAACAACGCTATCTCTATGAACATGGAAATATCTACACCCCCATCTCTATAAACATGGAAATATATACACCACGATCAGTATAAACATGGAAATATCTACACCGCTATCTGTATAAACATGGAAATATCTCCACTGCTATCTCTATAAACATGGAAATATCTACACCGCCATCTGTAAAAACATGGAAATATCTATAAAGCCATGTGTATATACATGGAAATATCTACAACGCTATCTATATAAACATGGAAATAACTACACCGCTATTTGTATAAACATGGAAATATCTACACCGCCATCTACATATCCATGGAAATATCTGCGCCGCCATCTGTATAAACATGGAAATATCTACAAGGTCATCTGTGTATAGATAGAAATATCAACACCGCCATCTGTACAAACATGGAAATATCTGCACCTCGATCTGTATAAACATGGAAATATCTACACCGCGATCTGTATAAACATGGAAATATGTTCACCACGATCTGTATAAACATGGAAATATCTACACCGCTATCTGTATAAACATGGTAATATCTACAACACCATCTATATAAACATGGAAATATCTACACCGCCATCAGTATAAATATGGAAATATCTACAATGCCATCTGTAGAAAGATGGAAATATCTACACCGCAATCTTTTTAAACCTGGAAATATCTACATCGATATCTGTAAAAACATGGAAATATATATACCGCTCTCTGTATAAGTATGGAAATATCTTCACCGTGATCTGTATAAACATGGAAATATCTACACCACGATCTGTATAAACATGGAAATATCTACACAGCTATCTCTGTAAACATGGAAATATCTACACCGCCATCTGTATAAACATGGAAATAACTACAAAGTCATCTGTATAAACATGGAAATATCTACACAGCCATCTCTATAAACATGGAAATATCTACACAGCCATCTGTATATACATGGAAATATCTACACCGCTATCTGTATAAACATGGAAATATCTACACCGCTATCTCTATAAACATGGATATAACTTCACCGTGATCTGTATGAACATGGAAATATTTACACCGCTATCTGTATAAACATGGAAATATCTACACCGCCATCTACATATCCATGGAAATATCTGCGCCGCCATCTGTATAAACATGGAAATATCTACACGGTCATCTGTGAATAGATAGAAATATCAACACCGCCATCTGTACAAACAAGGAAATATATGCACCGCTATCTGTATAAACATGGAAATATCTACACCGCGGTCTGTATAAACATGGAAATATCTACACCGCTATCTGTATAAACATGGAAATATCTACACCGCTATCTCTATAAACATGGAAATATCTACACCGTGATCTGTATAAACATGGAAATATTTACACTGCTATATGTATAAACATGGAAATTTCTACACCGTTATCTGTATAAATATGGAAATATATTCACTGCTATCTCTATAAACATGGAAATATCTACAGTGCCTTCTGTATAAACATGGAAATACCTATACAGTCATCTGTGTAAACATGGAAATATCTACACCACCATCTGTATAAACATGGAAATATCTACAATGCCATCTGTATAAACATGGAAATACCTACACGGCCATCTGTGTATAGATGGAAACATCAACACCGCCATCTGTACAACCCTGGAAACCACCATCTGTATACACATGGAAATATCTACACAGACATCTGTATAAATATGGAAATATCTACAGGGCCATCTGTATAAACATGGAAATATCTACACTGCCATCTGTAGAAAGATGGAAATATGTACACCGCTATCTCTATAAATATGGAAATATCTACACCGCCATCTCTATAAACATGAAAATATATACACTGCCATCTCCATAAAGATGGAAGTATCTACCCTGCAATGTGTATAAACACGGAAATATCTACACCACCATCTGTGTAAACATGGAAATATCTACAACGCTATCTGTATAAACATGGAAATATCTACACCACCATCTGCATGTCCATGGAAATATCTACGCCGCCATCTGTATAAAGATGGAAATATCTACAAAGCCATCTGTGTATAGATGGAAATATCAACACCGCCATCTGTTCAAACATGGAAATATCTACATCGCTATCTCTATAAACATGGAAATATCTGCACTGTCATCTGTAAAAACATGGAAATACCGATACAGTCATCTGTATAAACATGGAAATATCTACAATGCCATCTCTATACACATGGAAATATCTACACAGCCATCTGTATAAACATGTAAATATCTACACTGCTATCTCTATAAACATGGAAATATCTACACCGCCATCTCTATAAACATGAAATTATCTACACTGCCATCTCCATAAACATGAAACTAACTACTTCGCCATCTGTATAAACATGGAAACACCTACACCGCCATCTGTGTGAATAAGGAAATATCTACACTGCCATCAGTATAAAGATATAAATATCTGCACTGCGAGCTGTAAAAACATGGAAATATCTACATCGCTATCTGTAAAACGTGGAAATACCAACACCGCTATCGGTATAACATGGAAATATCTACACAGCCATCTGTATATAGATGGAAATATCTACATCGCTATCTGTATAAACATGGAAATATCTCCACTGCTATCTCTATAAACATCGAAATATCTACACCGCCATCTGTATAAACATGAAAATACTTACAAAGTTATCTGTATAAACATGGAAATATCTACACCGGTATCTGTATAAACATGGAAATATCTACACGACGATCTGTATAAACATGGAAATATTTACACCGCTATCTGTATAATCCTGGAAATATCTACACTGCTGTCACTATAAATATGGAAATATCTACACCGCCATCTGTATAAACATGGAAATAATTACACAGTCGTGTGTAGGAACATGGAAATATCTACACCACCGTTTGAATAAAGATGGAAATCTCTACAACGTTATCTGTATAAACATGGAAATATCTACAGAGAGATCTGTATAAACATGGAAATATGTACAGCACTCTCTGACTAAAGATGGAAATATCTACACCGCTATCTGTAAAAACATGGAAATATCTAAACCACTATCTGTATAAATATGGAAATATTTACACCGCTATCTCAATAAACATGGAAATATCTACACCGCTATCTCTATAAACATGGAAATATCTAAACCGCCATCTGTATTAACATGGAAATATCTACACAGTCATCTGTATAAACCTGGAAATATCTACACTGTCATCTATGTAAACATGGAAATATCTACAGAGAACTCTGTATAAACATGGAAATATCGGCACAGCCATCTGTATAAGCATGGAAATATCTACACCGCTATCTGTATAAACATGGAAATATCGACACCGCTATGAGAATTAACGTGGAAATATCTGCATTGCTATCTGTATAAACATGGACATATCTCCACCGCAATCTTTCTAAACATGAAAATATCTACACCGCTATCTCTATAAACATGGAAATATCTGCACTGCCATCTGTAAAAACATGGAAATACCTATACAGTCATCTGTATAAACATGAAAATATCTACAATGCCATCTGTATACCCATGGAAATATCTACACAGCCATCTGTATAAACATGTAAATATCTACACTGCTATCTCTATAAACATGGAAACATCTACACCGCCATCTCTATAAACCTGAAAATATCTACACTGCCGTCTCCATGAACATGGAACTAACTACTCCGCCATCTGTATAAACATGGAAACATCTACACCGCCATCTGTGTGAATAAGGAAATATCTACAATGACATCTGTATAAAGATATAAATATCTGCACCGCGAGCTGTATAAACATGGAAATATCTAGATCGCTATGTCTATAAACATGGAAATATCTACACCGCAATCTGTATAAACATGGAAATATCTACACCGCTATCTTAATATATATGAAATATCAAAACCGCTATCTCTATAAAAATGGATATATCTACACTGCTATCTGTATAAACTTGGAAATATCCTGACTGCTATCTCTATGAACATGGAGATATCTACACCACTATCTCTATGAACATGGAAATATCTACACCGCCATCTCTATAAACATGGAACTATCTACACCGCCATCTGCATAAACATGGAAATATCTACACCGCTATCGGTATAAACATGGAAATATCTACACCGCTGTCTGTATAAACATGGAAATATCTACACTGCGATCTGTATAAACATGGAATATCTACACCGCGATCTGTATAAACATGGAAATATCTTCAACACGATCTCTGTAAAAATGGAAAGATCTACACCGCTATCTGTATAAACATGGTAATATCTACACCACCATCTATATAAACATGGACATATCTACACCTCCATCTGTATAAACATGGAAATATCTACAATGCCATCTGTAGAAAGATGGAAATATCTACACCGCAATCTGTGTAAATATGGAAATATCTACACCGATATCTGTAAAAACATGGAAATATCTACACCGCTATCTGTATAAACTTGGAAATATCTACACCACGATCTGTATAAACACGGAAATATCTACACCGCGATCTGTATAAACATGGAAATATCTACACGGCCATCTGTATAAACATGGAAATATCTACACAGACATCTGTATAAACACGGAAATATCTGAACTGCAATCTGTGGAAAGATGGAAATATCTACACCACGATCTGTATAAATATGAAAATATCTACACCGCTATCTGTGTAAAGATGGAAATATCTACACCGCAATCTGTGCAAAGATGGAAGTATCTACACCGCTGTCTGTGTAAACATGGAAATATCTACGCCACTATCTGTATAAACATGGAAATATCTGCATCGCTATCTGTATAAACATGGAAATATCTACACCGCTATCTGTATAAAGCTGGAAAGATCTACACAGCTATCTGTATAAATATGGAAATATGTACAACGCTGTCTCTCTAAACATGGAAATGTTTACACCGCTATCTCTATAAACATGGAAATATCTACATCGTTGTCTCTATAAACATGAAAATATCTACACTGACACATGTATAAACATGGAAATAACTTCACAGTCATCTATATAAACATGGAAATATCTACACCAACATCTGTATAAACATGGAAATATCTACACGGAAAGCTGTATAAACATGGAAATATCTAGAGAGTCATCTCTATAAACATGAAATATCCATATCGCTATCTGTATAAACAGGGAAATGCCCACTCCGCTATCTGTATAAACATGGAAATAGCCACACCGCTATCTGTAAACATGGAAATGTCTGCACCGCTATCTTTATAAACATGGAAATATCTGCAACTCTATCTGTGAAAACATAGAAATATCTACACGGCTATACGTGTAAACATGGAAATATCTGCACCGCAATCTGTACAAAGATCGAAATATCTACACCACTATCTCTAAAACTTGGAAATATCTACACTGCTCTCTGTATAAACCTGGAAATATCTACACCGATATCGGCATAAACAAGGAAATATCTACACCGCCATCTGTATAACATGGAAATACCTACTCCGCTATCTGTATAAATATGGAAATATCCACACCGCTATCTCTGTAAACATGGAAATAACTACACCGATTTATCCATATACATGGAAATATCTACACTGTAATCTCTATATACATGGAAATATCTACACCGCCATCTGCATAAACATGGAAATATCTACCCCACTATCTGTATAAACATGGAAATATCTTCCCTGCCATCTGTATAAACATGGAAATATCTACACCGCCATCTGTATAAAGATGGAAATATCTACACTGCAATCTGTATAAATATGGAAATAGCTACACCGCAACCTCTATAGACATGTAAATATCTACACCGCTATCTGTATAAACATGGAAACATCTACACCGCCATCTGTATAAAAATGGAAGTAACTACACCGCAATCTGTATAAATATGGAAATACCTACACTGCTATCTCTATAGACATGGAAATACCTACACCGCAATCTGTATACACATGGAAATATCTTCACTCCCATCTGTATAAAGATGGAAATATCTACACCACGAGCTGTATAAACATGGAAATATCTACACCGCTATCTGTATAAACATGGAAGTAGCAACACCGCTATCTGTATAAACATGGAAATATCTACAACGCTATCTCTATAAACATGAAAATACTTACACCACCATCTCTACAAACATGGAAATATTTACACCGCTATCTCTATAAACATAGAAATAACTACACCGCCGTCACTATAAACATGGAAATATCTACACCGCCATCTGCATAAACATGGAAAAATATACACAGACATCTGTATAAACTTGGAAATATCTACACTGACATCTGTAGAAAGATGGAAATATCTACCAAGCGATCTGTATAAACAAGGGAATTTCTACACCCCTACGTGTATAAACATGGAAATATCTACACCACTATCTGTATAAATATGGAAATAACTACACCGCTATCTGTATAAGCATGGAAATATCTACACTGCCATCTGTACAAACATGGAAATATCTACACAGTCATCTGTAGAAACATGGATATATCTACACCGCAATCTCTATAAACATGGAAATAACTTCACCGCTTTCTCTATAAACATGGAAATATCTACACAGCTATCTCCATCAACATGGAAATATACACACCGCCATCTCTTTAAACATGGAGGTATCTACAACGCCATCTACATAAACAAGAAAATATCTACACTGCCATCTATATAAACATGGAAATATCTACACTGCCATTTGTAGAAAGATGGAAATATCTACACCGCCATCTGTAGAAAGATGGAAATATCTACACCGCCATCTGTGTTAACGTGGAAATACCTACACAGCTATCTGTATAAACATGGAAATATCTACACCGCAATCTGTATAAACATGGAAATATCTACACCGCTATCTGTATAAATATGAAATATCTAAACCGCTGTCTCTATAAAACTGGAAATATCTACACTGCTATCTGTATAAACATGGAAATATATACACAGACATCTATTTATACATGGAAATATCTACACCGCTATCTGTATAAACATGCTAATAACTACACCGCTATCTGTATAAATGTGGAAATATTTGCACCGCTATCCCTATAAATATGGTAATATAAACACCACGATCTGTATAAACATGGTAATATCTACACCACCATCTATATAAACATGGAAATATCTACACCGACATCTGTATAAACATGGAAATATCTACAATGCCATCTGTAGAAAGATGGAAATATTTACACCGCAATTTGTGTAAACATGGAAATATCTACACCGATATCTGTAAAAACATGGAAATATCTACTCCGCTATCTGTAAAAACATGGAAATATCTACACCGCAATCTGTACAAACATGGAAATATCTACACAGCTATCTCTATAAACATGGAAATATCTACACCACAATCTTTATAAACATGGTAATATCTACAAAGCCATCTGTATAAACATGGAAATATCTACACAGACATCTGTATATACATGGAAATATCTACACCGCTATCTGTATAAACATGGTAATATCTACAACACCATCTATATAAACATGGAAATATCTACACCGCCATCTGTATAAATATGGAAATATCTACAATGCCATCTGTAGAAAGATGGAAATATCTACACCGCAATCTTTTTAAACATGGAAATATCTACACCGATATCTGTAAAAACATGGAAATATATACACCGCTCTCTGTATAAATATGGAAATATCTTCACCGCGATCTGTATAAACATGGAAATATCTACACCACGATCTGTATAAACATGGAAATATCTACACAGCTATCTCTGTAAACATGGAAATATCTACACCGCCATCTGTATAAACATGGAAATAACTACAAAGTCATCTGTATAAACATGGAAATATCTACACAGCCATCTCTATAAACATGGAAATATCTACACAGCCATCTGTATATACATGGAAATATCTACACCGCTATCTGTGTAAACATGGAAATATCTACACCGCTATCTCTATAAACATGGATATAACTACACCGTGATCTGTATGAACATGGAAATATTTACACCGCTATCTGTATAAACATGGAAATATCTACACCGCCATCTACATATCCATGGAAATATCTGCGCCGCCATCTGTATAAACATGGAAATATCTACACGGTCATCTGTGTATAGATAGAAATATCAACACCGCCATCTGTACAAACAAGGAAATATATGCACCGCTATCTGTATAAACATGGAAATATCTACACCGCGGTCTGTATAAACATGGAAATATCTACACCGCTATCTGTATAAACATGGAAATATCTACACCGCTATCTCTATAAACATGGAAATATCCACACCGTGATCTGTATAAACATGGAAATATTTACACCGCTATATGTATAAACATGGAAATTTCTACACCGTTATCTGTATAAATATGGAAATATATTCACTGCTATCTCTATAAACATGGAAATATCTACAGTGCCTTCTGTATAAACATGGAAATACCTATACAGTCATCTGTGTAAACATGGAAATATCTACACCACCATCTGTATAAACATGGAAATATCTACAATGCCATCTGTATAAACATGGAAATACCTACACGGCCATCTGTGTATAGATGGAAACATCAACACCGCCATCTGTACAACCCTGGAAACCACCATCTGTATACACATGGAAATATCTACACAGACATCTGTATAAATATGGAAATATCTACAGGGCCATCTGTATAAACATGGAAATATCTACACTGCCATCTGTAGAAAGATGGAAATATGTACACCGCTATCTCTATAAATATGGAAATATCTACACCGCCATCTCTATAAACATGAAAATATATACACTGCCATCTCCATAAAGATGGAAGTATCTACCCTGCAATGTGTATAAACACGGAAATATCTACACCACCATCTGTGTAAACATGGAAATATCTACAACGCTATCTGTATAAACATGGAAATATCTACACCACCATCTGCATGTCCATGGAAATATCTACGCCGCCATCTGTATAAAGATGGAAATATCTACAAAGCCATCTGTGTATAGATGGAAATATCAACACCGCCATCTGTTCAAACATGGAAATATCTACATCGCTATCTCTATAAACATGGAAATATCTGCACTGTCATCTGTAAAAACATGGAAATACCGATACAGTCATCTGTATAAACATGGAAATATCTACAATGCCATCTCTATACACATGGAAATATCTACACAGCCATCTGTATAAACATGTAAATATCTACACTGCTATCTCTATAAACATGGAAATATCTACACCGCCATCTCTATAAACATGAAATTATCTACACTGCCATCTCCATAAACATGAAACTAACTACTTCGCCATCTGTATAAACATGGAAACACCTACACCGCCATCTGTGTGAATAAGGAAATATCTACACTGCCATCAGTATAAAGATATAAATATCTGCACTGCGAGCTGTAAAAACATGGAAATATCTACATCGCTATCTGTAAAACGTGGAAATACCAACACCGCTATCGGTATAACATGGAAATATCTACACAGCCATCTGTATATACATGGAAATATCTACATCGCTATCTGTATAAACATGGAAATATCTCCACTGCTATCTCTATAAACATCGAAATATCTACACCGCCATCTGTATAAACATGAAAATACTTACAAAGTTATCTGTATAAACATGGAAATATCTACACCGGTATCTGTATAAACATGGAAATATCTACACGACGATCTGTATAAACATGGAAATATTTACACCGTTATCTGTATAATCCTGGAAATATCTACACTGCTGTCACTATAAATATGGAAATATCTACACCGCCATCTGTATAAACATGGAAATAATTACACAGTCGTGTGTAGGAACATGGAAATATCTACACCACCGTTTGAATAAAGATGGAAATCTCTACAACGTTATCTGTATAAACATGGAAATATCTACAGAGAGATCTGTATAAACATGGAAATATGTACAGCACTCTCTGACTAAAGATGGAAATATCTACACCGCTATCTGTAAAAACATGGAAATATCTAAACCACTATCTGTATAAATATGGAAATATTTACACCGCTATCTCAATAAACATGGAAATATCTACACCGCTATCTCTATAAACATGGAAATATCTAAACCGCCATCTGTATTAACATGGAAATATCTACACAGTCATCTGTATAAACCTGGAAATATCTACACTGTCATCTATGTAAACATGGAAATATCTACAGAGAACTCAGTATAAACATGGAAATATCGGCACAGCCATCTGTATAAGCATGGAAATATCTACACCGCTATCTGTATAAACATGGAAATATCGACACCGCTATGAGAATTAACGTGGAAATATCTCCATTGCTATCTGTATAAACATGGACATATCTCCACCGCAATCTTTCTAAACATGAAAATATCTACACCGCTATCTCTATAAACATGGAAATATCTGCACTGCCATCTGTAAAAACATGGAAATACCTATACAGTCATCTGTATAAACATGAAAATATCTACAATGCCATCTGTATACCCATGGAAATATCTACACAGCCATCTGTATAAACATGTAAATATCTACACTGCTATCTCTATAAACATGGAAACATCTACACCGCCATCTCTATAAACCTGAAAATATCTACACTGCCGTCTCCATGAACATGGAACTAACTACTCCGCCATCTGTATAAACATGGAAACATCTACACCGCCATCTGTGTGAATAAGGAAATATCTACAATGACATCTGTATAAAGATATAAATATCTGCACCGCGAGCTGTATAAACATGGAAATATCTAGATCGCTATGTCTATAAACATGGAAATATCTACACCGCAATCTGTATAAACATGGAAATATCTACACCGCTATCTTAATATATATGAAATATCAAAACCGCTATCTGTATAAAAATGGATATATCTACACTGCTATCTGTATAAACTTGGAAATATCCTGACTGCTATCTCTATGAACATGGAGATATCTACACCACTATCTCTATGAACATGGAAATATCTACACCGCCATCTCTATAAACATGGAACTATCTACACCGCCATCTGCATAAACATGGAAATATCTACACCACTATCGGTATAAACATGGAAATATCTACACCGCTATCTGTATAAACATGGAAATATCTACACTGCGATCTGTATAAACATGGAATATCTACACCGCGATCTGTATAAACATGGAAATATCTTCAACACGATCTCTGTAAAAATGGAAAGATCTACACCGCTATCTGTATAAACATGGTAATATCTACACCACCATCTATATAAACATGGACATATCTACACCTCCATCTGTATAAACATGGAAATATCTACAATGCCATCTGTAGAAAGATGGAAATATCTACACCGCAATCTGTGTAAATATGGAAATATCTACACCGATATCTGTAAAAACATGGAAATATCTACACCGCTATCTGTATAAACTTGGAAATATCTACACCACGATCTGTATAAACACGGAAATATCTACACCGCGATCTGTATAAACATGGAAATATCTACATGGCCATCTGTATAAACATGGAAATATCTACACAGACATCTGTATAAACACGGAAATATCTGAACTGCAATCTGTGGAAAGATGGAAATATCTACACCACGATCTGTATAAATATGAAAATATCTACACTGCTATCTGTGTAAAGATGGAAATATCTACACCGCAATCTGTGCAAAGATGGAAGTATCTACACCGCTGTCTGTGTAAACATGGAAATATCTACGCCACTATCTGTATAAACATGGAAATATCTGCATCGCTATCTGTATAAACATGGAAATATCTACACCGCTATCTGTATAAAGCTGGAAAGATCTACACAGCTATCTGTATAAATATGGAAATATGTACAACGCTGTCTCTCTAAACATGGAAATGTTTACACCGCTATCTCTATAAACATGGAAATATCTACATCGTTGTCTCTATAAACATGAAAATATCTACACTGACACATGTATAAACATGGAAATAACTTCACAGTCATCTATATAAACATGGAAATATCTACACCAACATCTGTATAAACATGGAAATATCTACACGGAAAGCTGTATAAACATGGAAATATCTAGAGAGTCATCTCTATAAACATGAAATATCCATATCGCTATCTGTATAAACAGGGAAATGCCCACTCCGCTATCTGTATAAACATGGAAATAGCCACACCGCTATCTGTAAACATGGAAATGTCTGCACCGCTATCTTTATAAACATGGAAATATCTGCAACTCTATCTGTGAAAACATAGAAATATCTACACGGCTATACGTGTAAACATGGAAATATCTGCACCGCAATCTGTACAAAGATCGAAATATCTACACCACTATCTCTAAAACTTGGAAATATCTACACTGCTCTCTGTATAAACCTGGAAATATCTACACCGATATCGGCATAAACAAGGAAATATCTACAGCGCCATCTGTATAACATGGAAATACCTACTCCGCTATCTGTATAAATATGGAAATATCCACACCGCTATCTCTGTAAACATGGAAATAACTACACCGATTTCTCCATATACATGGAAATATCTACACTGTAATCTCTATATACATGGAAATATCTACACCGCCATCTGCATAAACATGGAAATATCTACCCCACTATCTGTATAAACATGGAAATACCTTCCCTGCCATCTGTATAAACATGGAAATATCTACACCGCCATCTGTATAAAGATGGAAATATCTACACCGCAATCTGTATAAATATGGAAATAGCTACACCGCAACCTCTATAGACATGTAAATATCTACACCGCTATCTGTATAAACATGGAAATATCTACACCGCCATCTGTATAAAGATGGAAATATCTACACCGCGAGCTGTATAAACATGGAAATATCTACCCCACTATCTGTATAAACATGGAAATATCTTCACTGCCATCTGTATAAACATGGAAATATCTACACGGCCATCTGTATAAAGATGGAAATACCTACACCGCAATCTGTATAAATATGGAAATAGCCACACCGCTACCTCTATAGACATGTAAATATCTACACCACTATCTGTATAAACAAGGAAATATCTACACTGCCATCTGTATAAAGATGAAAATATCTACACCGCGATCTGTATAAATATGGAAATATCTACACCGCCATCTGTATAAACATGGAAATATCTACAAATCTATCTCTACAAACATGTAAATATCTACACCGCTATCTGTATAAACATGGAAATATCTACACAGTCATCTGTAGAAACATGGATATATCTACACCGCAATCTCTATAAACATGGAAATAACTTCACCGCTTTCTCTATAAACATGGAAATATCTACACAGCTATCTCCATCAACATGGAAATATACACACCGCCATCTCTTTAAACATGGAGGTATCTACAACGCCATCTACATAAACAAGAAAATATCTACACTGCCATCTATATAAACATGGAAATATCTACACTGCCATTTGTAGAAAGATGGAAATATCTACACCGCCATCTGTAGAAAGATGGAAATATCTACACCGCCATCTGTGTTAACGTGGAAATACCTACACAGCTATCTGTATAAACATGGAAATATCTACACCGCAATCTGTATAAACATGGAAATATCTACACCGCTATCTGTATAAATATGAAATATCTAAACCGCTGTCTCTATAAAACTGGAAATATCTACACTGCTATCTGTATAAACATGGAAATATATACACAGACATCTATTTATACATGGAAATATCTACACCGCTATCTGTATAAACATGCTAATAACTACACCGCTATCTGTATAAATGTGGAAATATTTGCACCGCTATCCCTATAAATATGGTAATATAAACACCACGATCTGTATAAACATGGTAATATCTACACCACCATCTATATAAACATGGAAATATCTACACCGACATCTGTATAAACATGGAAATATCTACAATGCCATCTGTAGAAAGATGGAAATATTTACACCGCAATTTGTGTAAACATGGAAATATCTACACCGATATCTGTAAAAACATGGAAATATCTACTCCGCTATCTGTAAAAACATGGAAATATCTACACCGCAATCTGTACAAACATGGAAATATCTACACAGCTATCTCTATAAACATGGAAATATCTACACCACAATCTTTATAAACATGGTAATATCTACAAAGCCATCTGTATAAACATGGAAATATCTACACAGACATCTGTATATACATGGAAATATCTACACCGCTATCTGTATAAACATGGTAATATCTACAACACCATCTATATAAACATGGAAATATCTACACCGCCATCTGTATAAATATGGAAATATCTACAATGCCATCTGTAGAAAGATGGAAATATCTACACCGCAATCTTTTTAAACATGGAAATATCTACACCGATATCTGTAAAAACATGGAAATATATACACCGCTCTCTGTATAAATATGGAAATATCTTCACCGCGATCTGTATAAACATGGAAATATCTACACCACGATCTGTATAAACATGGAAATATCTACACAGCTATCTCTGTAAACATGGAAATATCTACACCGCCATCTGTATAAACATGGAAATAACTACAAAGTCATCTGTATAAACATGGAAATATCTACACAGCCATCTCTATAAACATGGAAATATCTACACAGCCATCTGTATATACATGGAAATATCTACACCGCTATCTGTGTAAACATGGAAATATCTACACCGCTATCTCTATAAACATGGATATAACTACACCGTGATCTGTATGAACATGGAAATATTTACACCGCTATCTGTATAAACATGGAAATATCTACACCGCCATCTACATATCCATGGAAATATCTGCGCCGCCATCTGTATAAACATGGAAATATCTACACGGTCATCTGTGTATAGATAGAAATATCAACACCGCCATCTGTACAAACAAGGAAATATATGCACCGCTATCTGTATAAACATGGAAATATCTACACCGCGGTCTGTATAAACATGGAAATATCTACACCGCTATCTGTATAAACATGGAAATATCTACACCGCTATCTCTATAAACATGGAAATATCCACACCGTGATCTGTATAAACATGGAAATATTTACACCGCTATATGTATAAACATGGAAATTTCTACACCGTTATCTGTATAAATATGGAAATATATTCACTGCTATCTCTATAAACATGGAAATATCTACAGTGCCTTCTGTATAAACATGGAAATACCTATACAGTCATCTGTGTAAACATGGAAATATCTACACCACCATCTGTATAAACATGGAAATATCTACAATGCCATCTGTATAAACATGGAAATACCTACACGGCCATCTGTGTATAGATGGAAACATCAACACCGCCATCTGTACAACCCTGGAAACCACCATCTGTATACACATGGAAATATCTACACAGACATCTGTATAAATATGGAAATATCTACAGGGCCATCTGTATAAACATGGAAATATCTACACTGCCATCTGTAGAAAGATGGAAATATGTACACCGCTATCTCTATAAATATGGAAATATCTACACCGCCATCTCTATAAACATGAAAATATATACACTGCCATCTCCATAAAGATGGAAGTATCTACCCTGCAATGTGTATAAACACGGAAATATCTACACCACCATCTGTGTAAACATGGAAATATCTACAACGCTATCTGTATAAACATGGAAATATCTACACCACCATCTGCATGTCCATGGAAATATCTACGCCGCCATCTGTATAAAGATGGAAATATCTACAAAGCCATCTGTGTATAGATGGAAATATCAACACCGCCATCTGTTCAAACATGGAAATATCTACATCGCTATCTCTATAAACATGGAAATATCTGCACTGTCATCTGTAAAAACATGGAAATACCGATACAGTCATCTGTATAAACATGGAAATATCTACAATGCCATCTCTATACACATGGAAATATCTACACAGCCATCTGTATAAACATGTAAATATCTACACTGCTATCTCTATAAACATGGAAATATCTACACCGCCATCTCTATAAACATGAAAATACTTACACCACCATCTGTATAAACATGGAGATATTTACACCGCTATCTCTATAAACATAGAAACAACTACACCCCCATCTCTATAAACATGGAAATATCTACACCGCCATCTGAATAAACATGGAAATATCTACACAGACATCTGTATAAACATGGAAATATCTACACTGCCATCTGTATAAACTTGGAAATATCTACACTGACATCTGTAGAAAAATGGAAATGTCTACAAAGCAATCTGTAAAAACATGGAAATTTCTACACCGCTACCTGTATAAACATGGAAATATCTACACCGCTATCTGTATCAACATGGAAATAAGTACACCGCAATCTGTATAAACACAGAAATATCTAAAATGCTATCTCCTAAACATGGAAATATCTACACAGCTATCTGTGAAAACTTGGAAATATCTACACCGATATCTGTGTAAATTTGGCAATACCTACACTGCAATCTGTGCAAAGATGGAAATACCTACACCGCTATCTTTGTAAACATGGAAATATCTACACCGATATTTGTATAAACATGGAAATATCAACACTGCCATCTGTATAAACATGGAAATATCTACAGCGCCATCTGTATAAACATGGAAATATCTACACCGCCATCTGTACACACATGGAAATATCTACACAGCCATCTGTATAAACATGGAAATATCTACACTGCTATCTCTATAAACATGGAAATATCTACACCGCTATCTGTATAAACAGGAAATGTCTCAACCGCTATCTGTATAAACATGTAAATATCTACACAGCTATCTGTGTAAACTAGGAAATATCTACACAGATATCTGTGTAAAAATGGAAATATCAACACAGCAATCTGTGCAAAGATGGAAATATCTACACTGCTATCTCTGTAAACATGGAAATATCTACACCGCTATCTGTATAAACATGGAAATATCTATACCGCAGTCTCTATAAACATGGAAATATCTCCACCGCTATCTGTATAAACATGAAAATATCTACACCGCTTTCTGTATAAACATGGACATATCTACACCGCAATCTCTATAAACATGGAAATATCTACAACGCTATGTGTGTAAACATTGAAATATCTACACAGCTATCTGTGTAAACTTGTAAATATCTACACAGCTATCTGCGTAAATATGGAAATATCTACACAGCAATCTGTGCAAAGATGGAAATAACTACACCGCTATCTCTGTTAACATGGAAATATCTACACCGCTACCTGTATAAACATGGAAATATCTACACCGCTGTCTGTATAAACAAGGAAATATCTACACTGCCATCTGTTGAAACATTTAAATATCTACACCGCAATCTGTATAAACATGGAAATACCTACACCGCTATCTGTATAAATATGGAAATGCCTACACCGCTATCTCTGTAAACATGGAAATACCTACACCACTTTCTCTATAAACATGGAAATATCTACACTGCAATCTCTATATACAAGGAAATATCTACACCACCATCTCTATAAACATGAAAATATCTACACCGCCATCTTCAGAAACATGGATGTATCTACACCGCCATCTGTATAAACTTGGATATATCTACACCACTATCTGTATAAACATGGAAATATCTTCAATTCTATCTGTATAAACATGGAAACATCTACACCGCCATCTGTATAAAAATGGAAGTAACTACACCGCAATCTGTATAAATATGGAAATACCTACACTGCTATCTCTATAGACATGGAAATACCTACACCGCAATCTGTATACACATGGAAATATCTTCACTCCCATCTGTATAAAGATGGAAATATCTACACCACGAGCTGTATAAACATGGAAATATCTACACCGCTATCTGTATAAACATGGAAGTAGCAACACCGCTATCTGTATAAACATGGAAATATCTACAACGCTATCTCTATAAACATGAAAATACTTACACCACCATCTCTACAAACATGGAAATATTTACACCGCTATCTCTATAAACATAGAAATAACTACACCGCCGTCACTATAAACATGGAAATATCTACACCGCCATCTGCATAAACATGGAAAAATATACACAGACATCTGTATAAACTTGGAAATATCTACACTGACATCTGTAGAAAGATGGAAATATCTACCAAGCGATCTGTATAAACAAGGGAATTTCTACACCCCTACGTGTATAAACATGGAAATATCTACACCACTATCTGTATAAATATGGAAATAACTACACCGCTATCTGTATAAGCATGGAAATATCTACACTGCCATCTGTACAAACATGGAAATATCTACACAGTCATCTGTAGAAACATGGATATATCTACACCGCAATCTCTATAAACATGGAAATAACTTCACCGCTTTCTCTATAAACATGGAAATATCTACACAGCTATCTCCATCAACATGGAAATATACACACCGCCATCTCTTTAAACATGGAGGTATCTACAACGCCATCTACATAAACAAGAAAATATCTACACTGCCATCTATATAAACATGGAAATATCTACACTGCCATTTGTAGAAAGATGGAAATATCTACACCGCCATCTGTAGAAAGATGGAAATATCTACACCGCCATCTGTGTTAACGTGGAAATACCTACACAGCTATCTGTATAAACATGGAAATATCTACACCGCAATCTGTATAAACATGGAAATATCTACACCGCTATCTGTATAAATATGAAATATCTAAACCGCTGTCTCTATAAAACTGGAAATATCTACACTGCTATCTGTATAAACATGGAAATATATACACAGACATCTATTTATACATGGAAATATCTACACCGCTATCTGTATAAACATGCTAATAACTACACCGCTATCTGTATAAATGTGGAAATATTTGCACCGCTATCCCTATAAATATGGTAATATAAACACCACGATCTGTATAAACATGGTAATATCTACACCACCATCTATATAAACATGGAAATATCTACACCGACATCTGTATAAACATGGAAATATCTACAATGCCATCTGTAGAAAGATGGAAATATTTACACCGCAATTTGTGTAAACATGGAAATATCTACACCGATATCTGTAAAAACATGGAAATATCTACTCCGCTATCTGTAAAAACATGGAAATATCTACACCGCAATCTGTACAAACATGGAAATATCTACACAGCTATCTCTATAAACATGGAAATATCTACACCACAATCTTTATAAACATGGTAATATCTACAAAGCCATCTGTATAAACATGGAAATATCTACACAGACATCTGTATATACATGGAAATATCTACACCGCTATCTGTATAAACATGGTAATATCTACAACACCATCTATATAAACATGGAAATATCTACACCGCCATCTGTATAAATATGGAAATATCTACAATGCCATCTGTAGAAAGATGGAAATATCTACACCGCAATCTTTTTAAACATGGAAATATCTACACCGATATCTGTAAAAACATGGAAATATATACACCGCTCTCTGTATAAATATGGAAATATCTTCACCGCGATCTGTATAAACATGGAAATATCTACACCACGATCTGTATAAACATGGAAATATCTACACAGCTATCTCTGTAAACATGGAAATATCTACACCGCCATCTGTATAAACATGGAAATAACTACAAAGTCATCTGTATAAACATGGAAATATCTACACAGCCATCTCTATAAACATGGAAATATCTACACAGCCATCTGTATATACATGGAAATATCTACACCGCTATCTGTGTAAACATGGAAATATCTACACCGCTATCTCTATAAACATGGATATAACTACACCGTGATCTGTATGAACATGGAAATATTTACACCGCTATCTGTATAAACATGGAAATATCTACACCGCCATCTACATATCCATGGAAATATCTGCGCCGCCATCTGTATAAACATGGAAATATCTACACGGTCATCTGTGTATAGATAGAAATATCAACACCGCCATCTGTACAAACAAGGAAATATATGCACCGCTATCTGTATAAACATGGAAATATCTACACCGCGGTCTGTATAAACATGGAAATATCTACACCGCTATCTGTATAAACATGGAAATATCTACACCGCTATCTCTATAAACATGGAAATATCCACACCGTGATCTGTATAAACATGGAAATATTTACACCGCTATATGTATAAACATGGAAATTTCTACACCGTTATCTGTATAAATATGGAAATATATTCACTGCTATCTCTATAAACATGGAAATATCTACAGTGCCTTCTGTATAAACATGGAAATACCTATACAGTCATCTGTGTAAACATGGAAATATCTACACCACCATCTGTATAAACATGGAAATATCTACAATGCCATCTGTATAAACATGGAAATACCTACACGGCCATCTGTGTATAGATGGAAACATCAACACCGCCATCTGTACAACCCTGGAAACCACCATCTGTATACACATGGAAATATCTACACAGACATCTGTATAAATATGGAAATATCTACAGGGCCATCTGTATAAACATGGAAATATCTACACTGCCATCTGTAGAAAGATGGAAATATGTACACCGCTATCTCTATAAATATGGAAATATCTACACCGCCATCTCTATAAACATGAAAATATATACACTGCCATCTCCATAAAGATGGAAGTATCTACCCTGCAATGTGTATAAACACGGAAATATCTACACCACCATCTGTGTAAACATGGAAATATCTACAACGCTATCTGTATAAACATGGAAATATCTACACCACCATCTGCATGTCCATGGAAATATCTACGCCGCCATCTGTATAAAGATGGAAATATCTACAAAGCCATCTGTGTATAGATGGAAATATCAACACCGCCATCTGTTCAAACATGGAAATATCTACATCGCTATCTCTATAAACATGGAAATATCTGCACTGTCATCTGTAAAAACATGGAAATACCGATACAGTCATCTGTATAAACATGGAAATATCTACAATGCCATCTCAATACACATGGAAATATCTACACAGACATCTGTATAAACATGTAAATATCTACACTGCTATCTCTATAAACATGGAAATATCTACACTGCCATCTCCATAAACATGAAACTAACTACTTCGCCATCTGTATAAACATGGAAACACCTACACCGCCATCTGTGTGAATAAGGAAATATCTACACTGCCATCAGTATAAAGATATAAATATCTGCACTGCGAGCTGTAAAAACATGGAAATATCTACATCGCTATCTGTAAAACGTGGAAATACCAACACCGCTATCGGTATAACATGGAAATATCTACACAGCCATCTGTATATACATGGAAATATCTACACCGCTATCTGTATAAACATGGAAATATCTCCACTGCTATCTCTATAAACATCGAAATATCTACACCGCCATCTGTATAAACATGAAAATACTTACAAAGTTATCTGTATAAACATGGAAATATCTACACCGGTATCTGTATAAACATGGAAATACCTACACGACGATCTGTATAAACATGGAAATATCTACACCGCTATCTGTATAAACATGGAAAAATCTACACCGCGATCTGTATAAACATGGAAATATCTTCACCACGATCTGTATAAACATGGAAATATCTACACTGCTATGTGTATAAACATGGTAATATCTACACCACCATCTATATAAACATGGAAATATCTACACCGACACCTGTATAAACATGGAAATATCTACAATGCCATCTGTAGAAAGATGGAAATATCTACACCGCAATCTGTGTAAACATGGAAATATCTACACCGATATATGTAAAAACATGGAAATATCTACACCCCTATCTGTATAAACATGGAAATATCTACAACGCTATCTCTATAAACATGGAAAAATCAACAACGCTATCTCTATGAACATGGAAATATCTACACCCCCATCTCTATAAACATGGAAATATATACACCACGATCAGTATAAACATGGAAATATCTACACCGCTATCTGTATAAACATGGAAATATCTCCACTGCTATCTCTATAAACATGGAAATATCTACACCGCCATCTGTAAAAACATGGAAATATCTACAAAGCCATGTGTATATACATGGAAATATCTACAACGCTATCTATATAAACATGGAAATAACTACACCGCTATTTGTATAAACATGGAAATATCTACACCGCCATCTACATATCCATGGAAATATCTGCGCCGCTATCTGTATAAACATGGAAATATCTACAAGGTCATCTGTGTATAGATAGAAATATCAACACCGCCATCTGTACAAACATGGAAATATCTGCACCTCGATCTGTATAAACATGGAAATATCTACACCGCGATCTGTATAAACATGGAAATATGTTCACCACGATCTGTATAAACATGGAAATATCTACACCGCTATCCGTATAAACATGGTAATATCTACAACACCATCTATATAAACATGGAAATATCTACACCGCCATCTGTATAAATATGGAAATATCTACAATGCCATCTGTAGAAAGATGGAAATATCTACACCGCAATCTTTTTAAACATGGAAATATCTACACCGATATCTGTAAAAACATGGAAATATATACACCGCTCTCTGTATAAATATGGAAATATCTTCACCGCGATCTGTATAAACATGGAAATATCTACACCACGATCTGTATAAACATGGAATTATCTACACAGCTATCTCTGTAAACATGGAAATATCTACACCGCCATCTGTATAAACATGGAAATAACTACAAAGTCATCTGTATAAACATGGAAATATCTACACAGCCATCTCTATAAACATGGAAATATCTACACAGCCATCTGTATATACATGGAAATATCTACACCGCTATCTGTATAAACATGGAAATATCTACACCGCTATCTCTATAAACATGGATATAACTACACCGTGATCTGTATGAACATGGAAATATTTACACCGCTATCTGTATAAACATGGAAATATCTACACCGCCATCTACATATCCATGGAAATATCTGCGCCGCCATCTGTATAAACATGGAAATATCTACACGGTCATCTGTGTATAGATAGAAATATCAACACCGCCATCTGTACAAACAAGGAAATATATGCACCGCTATCTGTATAAACATGGAAATATCTACACCGCGGTCTGTATAAACATGGAAATATCTACACCGCTATCTGTATAAACATGGAAATATCTACACCGCTATCTCTATAAACATGGAAATATCCACACCGTGATCTGTATAAACATGGAAATATTTACACCGCTATATGTATAAACATGGAAATTTCTACACCGTTATCTGTATAAATATGGAAATATATTCACTGCTATCTCTATAAACATGGAAATATCTACAGTGCCTTCTGTATAAACATGGAAATACCTATACAGTCATCTGTGTAAACATGGAAATATCTACAACACCATCTGTATAAACATGGAAATATCTACAATGCCATCTGTATAAACATGGAAATACCTACACGGCCATCTGTGTATAGATGGAAACATCAACACCGCCATCTGTACAACCCTGGAAACCACCATCTGTATACACATGGAAATATCTACACAGACATCTGTATAAATATGGAAATATCTACAGGGCCATCTGTATAAACATGGAAATATCTACACTGCCATCTGTAGAAAGATGGAAATATGTACACCGCTATCTCTATAAATATGGAAATATCTACACCGCCATCTCTATAAACATGAAAATATATACACTGCCATCTCCATAAAGATGGAAGTATCTACCCTGCAATGTGTATAAACACGGAAATATCTACACCACCATCTGTGTAAACATGGAAATATCTACAACGCTATCTGTATAAACATGGAAATATCTACACCACCATCTGCATGTCCATGGAAATATCTACGCCGCCATCTGTATAAAGATGGAAATATCTACAAAGCCATCTGTGTATAGATGGAAATATCAACACCGCCATCTGTTCAAACATGGAAATATCTACATCGCTATCTCTATAAACATGGAAATATCTGCACTGTCATCTGTAAAAACATGGAAATACCGATACAGTCATCTGTATAAACATGGAAATATCTACAATGCCATCTCTATACACATGGAAATATCTACACAGCCATCTGTATAAACATGTAAATATCTACACTGCTATCTCTATAAACATGGAAATATCTACACCGCCATCTCTATAAACATGAAAATATCTACACTGCCATCTCCATAAACATGAAACTAACTACTTCGCCATCTGTATAAACATGGAAACACCTACACCGCCATCTGTGTGAATAAGGAAATATCTACACTGCCATCAGTATAAAGATATAAATATCTGCACTGCGAGCTGTAAAAACATGGAAATATCTACATCGTTATCTGTAAAACGTGGAAATACCAACACCGCTATCGGTATAACATGGAAATATCTACACAGCCATCTGTATATACATGGAAATATCTACACCACTATCTGTATAAACATGGAAATATCTCCACTGCTATCTCTATAAACATCGAAATATCTACACCGCCATCTGTATAAACATGAAAATACTTACAAAGTTATCTGTATAAACATGGAAATATCTACACCGGTATCTGTATAAACATGGAAATATCTACACGACGATCTGTATAAACATGGAAATATCTACACCGCTATCTGTATAAACATGGAAAAATCTACACCGCGATCTGTATAAACATGGAAATATCTTCACCACGATCTGTATAAACATGGAAATATCTACACTGCTATGTGTATAAACATGGTAATATCTACACCACCATCTATATAAACATGGAAATATCTACACCGACACCTGTATAAACATGGAAATATCTACAATGCCATCTGTAGAAAGATGGAAATATCTACACCGCAATCTGTGTAAACATGGAAATATCTACACCGATATATGTAAAAACATGGAAATATCTACACCCCTATCTGTATAAACATGGAAATATCTACAACGCTATCTCTATAAACATGGAAAAATCAACAACGCTATCTCTATGAACATGGAAATATCTACACCCCCATCTCTATAAACATGGAAATATATACACCACGATCAGTATAAACATGGAAATATCTACACCGCTATCTGTATAAACATGGAAATATCTCCACTGCTATCTCTATAAACATGGAAATATCTACACCGCCATCTGTAAAAACATGGAAATATCTATAAAGCCATGTGTATATACATGGAAATATCTACAACGCTATCTATATAAACATGGAAATAACTACACCGCTATTTGTATAAACATGGAAATATCTACACCGCCATCTACATATCCATGGAAATATCTGCGCCGCCATCTGTATAAACATGGAAATATCTACAAGGTCATCTGTGTATAGATAGAAATATCAACACCGCCATCTGTACAAACATGGAAATATCTGCACCTCGATCTGTATAAACATGGAAATATCTACACCGCGATCTGTATAAACATGGAAATATGTTCACCACGATCTGTATAAACATGGAAATATCTACACCGCTATCTGTATAAACATGGTAATATCTACAACACCATCTATATAAACATGGAAATATCTACACCGCCATCAGTATAAATATGGAAATATCTACAATGCCATCTGTAGAAAGATGGAAATATCTACACCGCAATCTTTTTAAACATGGAAATATCTACATCGATATCTGTAAAAACATGGAAATATATATACCGCTCTCTGTATAAATATGGAAATATCTTCACCGTGATCTGTATAAACATGGAAATATCTACACCACGATCTGTATAAACATGGAAATATCTACACAGCTATCTCTGTAAACATGGAAATATCTACACCGCCATCTGTATAAACATGGAAATAACTACAAAGTCATCTGTATAAACATGGAAATATCTACACAGCCATCTCTATAAACATGGAAATATCTACACAGCCATCTGTATATACATGGAAATATCTACACCGCTATCTGTATAAACATGGAAATATCTACACCGCTATCTCTATAAACATGGATATAACTTCACCGTGATCTGTATGAACATGGAAATATTTACACCGCTATCTGTATAAACATGGAAATATCTACACCGCCATCTACATATCCATGGAAATATCTGCGACGCCATCTGTATAAACATGGAAATATCTACACGGTCATCTGTGAATAGATAGAAATATCAACACCGCCATCTGTACAAACAAGGAAATATATGCACCGCTATCTGTATAAACATGGAAATATCTACACCGCGGTCTGTATAAACATGGAAATATCTACACCGCTATCTGTATAAACATGGAAATATCTACACCGCTATCTCTATAAACATGGAAATATCTACACCGTGATCTGTATAAACATGGAAATATTTACACTGCTATATGTATAAACATGGAAATTTCTACACCGTTATCTGTATAAATATGGAAATATATTCACTGCTATCTCTATAAACATGGAAATATCTACAGTGCCTTCTGTATAAACATGGAAATACCTATACAGTCATCTGTGTAAACATGGAAATATCTACACCACCATCTGTATAAACATGGAAATATCTACAATGCCATCTGTATAAACATGGAAATACCTACACGGCCATCTGTGTATAGATGGAAACATCAACACCGCCATCTGTACAACCCTGGAAACCACCATCTGTATACACATGGAAATATCTACACAGACATCTGTATAAATATGGAAATATCTACAGGGCCATCTGTATAAACATGGAAATATCTACACTGCCATCTGTAGAAAGATGGAAATATGTACACCGCTATCTCTATAAATATGGAAATATCTACACCGCCATCTCTATAAACATGAAAATATATACACTGCCATCTCCATAAAGATGGAAGTATCTACCCTGCAATGTGTATAAACACGGAAATATCTACACCACCATCTGTGTAAACATGGAAATATCTACAACGCTATCTGTATAAACATGGAAATATCTACACCACCATCTGCATGTCCATGGAAATATCTACGCCGCCATCTGTATAAAGATGGAAATATCTACAAAGCCATCTGTGTATAGATGGAAATATCAACACCGCCATCTGTTCAAACATGGAAATATCTACATCGCTATCTCTATAAACATGGAAATATCTGCACTGTCATCTGTAAAAACATGGAAATACCGATACAGTCATCTGTATAAACATGGAAATATCTACAATGCCATCTCTATACACATGGAAATATCTACACAGCCATCTGTATAAACATGTAAATATCTACACTGCTATCTCTATAAACATGGAAATATCTACACCGCCATCTCTATAAACATGAAATTATCTACACTGCCATCTCCATAAACATGAAACTAACTACTTCGCCATCTGTATAAACATGGAAACACCTACACCGCCATCTGTGTGAATAAGGAAATATCTACACTGCCATCAGTATAAAGATATAAATATCTGCACTGCGAGCTGTAAAAACATGGAAATATCTACATCGCTATCTGTAAAACGTGGAAATACCAACACCGCTATCGGTATAACATGGAAATATCTACACAGCCATCTGTATATAGATGGAAATATCTACATCGCTATCTGTATAAACATGGAAATATCTCCACTGCTATCTCTATAAACATCGAAATATCTACACCGCCATCTGTATAAACATGAAAATACTTACAAAGTTATCTGTATAAACATGGAAATATCTACACCGGTATCTGTATAAACATGGAAATATCTACACGACGATCTGTATAAACATGGAAATATTTACACCGCTATCTGTATAATCCTGGAAATATCTACACTGCTGTCACTATAAATATGGAAATATCTACACCGCCATCTGTATAAACATGGAAATAATTACACAGTCGTGTGTAGGAACATGGAAATATCTACACCACCGTTTGAATAAAGATGGAAATCTCTACAACGTTATCTGTATAAACATGGAAATATCTACAGAGAGATCTGTATAAACATGGAAATATGTACAGCACTCTCTGACTAAAGATGGAAATATCTACACCGCTATCTGTAAAAACATGGAAATATCTAAACCACTATCTGTATAAATATGGAAATATTTACACCGCTATCTCAATAAACATGGAAATATCTACACCGCTATCTCTATAAACATGGAAATATCTAAACCGCCATCTGTATTAACATGGAAATATCTACACAGTCATCTGTATAAACCTGGAAATATCTACACTGTCATCTATGTAAACATGGAAATATCTACAGAGAACTCTGTATAAACATGGAAATATCGGCACAGCCATCTGTATAAGCATGGAAATATCTACACCGCTATCTGTATAAACATGGAAATATCGACACCGCTATGAGAATTAACGTGGAAATATCTGCATTGCTATCTGTATAAACATGGACATATCTCCACCGCAATCTTTCTAAACATGAAAATATCTACACCGCTATCTCTATAAACATGGAAATATCTGCACTGCCATCTGTAAAAACATGGAAATACCTATACAGTCATCTGTATAAACATGAAAATATCTACAATGCCATCTGTATACCCATGGAAATATCTACACAGCCATCTGTATAAACATGTAAATATCTACACTGCTATCTCTATAAACATGGAAACATCTACACCGCCATCTCTATAAACCTGAAAATATCTACACTGCCGTCTCCATGAACATGGAACTAACTACTCCGCCATCTGTATAAACATGGAAACATCTACACCGCCATCTGTGTGAATAAGGAAATATCTACAATGACATCTGTATAAAGATATAAATATCTGCACCGCGAGCTGTATAAACATGGAAATATCTAGATCGCTATGTCTATAAACATGGAAATATCTACACCGCAATCTGTATAAACATGGAAATATCTACACCGCTATCTTAATATATATGAAATATCAAAACCGCTATCTCTATAAAAATGGATATATCTACACTGCTATCTGTATAAACTTGGAAATATCCTGACTGCTATCTCTATGAACATGGAGATATCTACACCACTATCTCTATGAACATGGAAATATCTACACCGCCATCTCTATAAACATGGAACTATCTACACCGCCATCTGCATAAACATGGAAATATCTACACCGCTATCGGTATAAACATGGAAATATCTACACCGCTGTCTGTATAAACATGGAAATATCTACACTGCGATCTGTATAAACATGGAATATCTACACCGCGATCTGTATAAACATGGAAATATCTTCAACACGATCTCTGTAAAAATGGAAAGATCTACACCGCTATCTGTATAAACATGGTAATATCTACACCACCATCTATATAAACATGGACATATCTACACCTCCATCTGTATAAACATGGAAATATCTACAATGCCATCTGTAGAAAGATGGAAATATCTACACCGCAATCTGTGTAAATATGGAAATATCTACACCGATATCTGTAAAAACATGGAAATATCTACACCGCTATCTGTATAAACTTGGAAATATCTACACCACGATCTGTATAAACACGGAAATATCTACACCGCGATCTGTATAAACATGGAAATATCTACACGGCCATCTGTATAAACATGGAAATATCTACACAGACATCTGTATAAACACGGAAATATCTGAACTGCAATCTGTGGAAAGATGGAAATATCTACACCACGATCTGTATAAATATGAAAATATCTACACCGCTATCTGTGTAAAGATGGAAATATCTACACCGCAATCTGTGCAAAGATGGAAGTATCTACACCGCTGTCTGTGTAAACATGGAAATATCTACGCCACTATCTGTATAAACATGGAAATATCTGCATCGCTATCTGTATAAACATGGAAATATCTACACCGCTATCTGTATAAAGCTGGAAAGATCTACACAGCTATCTGTATAAATATGGAAATATGTACAACGCTGTCTCTCTAAACATGGAAATGTTTACACCGCTATCTCTATAAACATGGAAATATCTACATCGTTGTCTCTATAAACATGAAAATATCTACACTGACACATGTATAAACATGGAAATAACTTCACAGTCATCTATATAAACATGGAAATATCTACACCAACATCTGTATAAACATGGAAATATCTACACGGAAAGCTGTATAAACATGGAAATATCTAGAGAGTCATCTCTATAAACATGAAATATCCATATCGCTATCTGTATAAACAGGGAAATGCCCACTCCGCTATCTGTATAAACATGGAAATAGCCACACCGCTATCTGTAAACATGGAAATGTCTGCACCGCTATCTTTATAAACATGGAAATATCTGCAACTCTATCTGTGAAAACATAGAAATATCTACACGGCTATACGTGTAAACATGGAAATATCTGCACCGCAATCTGTACAAAGATCGAAATATCTACACCACTATCTCTAAAACTTGGAAATATCTACACTGCTCTCTGTATAAACCTGGAAATATCTACACCGATATCGGCATAAACAAGGAAATATCTACACCGCCATCTGTATAACATGGAAATACCTACTCCGCTATCTGTATAAATATGGAAATATCCACACCGCTATCTCTGTAAACATGGAAATAACTACACCGATTTCTCCATATACATGGAAATATCTACACTGTAATCTCTATATACATGGAAATATCTACACCGCCATCTGCATAAACATGGAAATATCTACCCCACTATCTGTATAAACATGGAAATATCTTCCCTGCCATCTGTATAAACATGGAAATATCTACACCGCCATCTGTATAAAGATGGAAATATCTACACTGCAATCTGTATAAATATGGAAATAGCTACACCGCAACCTCTATAGACATGTAAATATCTACACCGCTATCTGTATAAACATGGAAACATCTACACCGCCATCTGTATAAAAATGGAAGTAACTACACCGCAATCTGTATAAATATGGAAATACCTACACTGCTATCTCTATAGACATGGAAATACCTACACCGCAATCTGTATACACATGGAAATATCTTCACTCCCATCTGTATAAAGATGGAAATATCTACACCACGAGCTGTATAAACATGGAAATATCTACACCGCTATCTGTATAAACATGGAAGTAGCAACACCGCTATCTGTATAAACATGGAAATATCTACAACGCTATCTCTATAAACATGAAAATACTTACACCACCATCTCTACAAACATGGAAATATTTACACCGCTATCTCTATAAACATAGAAATAACTACACCGCCGTCACTATAAACATGGAAATATCTACACCGCCATCTGCATAAACATGGAAAAATATACACAGACATCTGTATAAACTTGGAAATATCTACACTGACATCTGTAGAAAGATGGAAATATCTACCAAGCGATCTGTATAAACAAGGGAATTTCTACACCCCTACGTGTATAAACATGGAAATATCTACACCACTATCTGTATAAATATGGAAATAACTACACCGCTATCTGTATAAGCATGGAAATATCTACACTGCCATCTGTACAAACATGGAAATATCTACACAGTCATCTGTAGAAACATGGATATATCTACACCGCAATCTCTATAAACATGGAAATAACTTCACCGCTTTCTCTATAAACATGGAAATATCTATACAGCTATCTCCATCAACATGGAAATATACACACCGCCATCTCTTTAAACATGGAGGTATCTACAACGCCATCTACATAAACAAGAAAATATCTACACTGCCATCTATATAAACATGGAAATATCTACACTGCCATTTGTAGAAAGATGGAAATATCTACACCGCCATCTGTAGAAAGATGGAAATATCTACACCGCCATCTGTGTTAACGTGGAAATACCTACACAGCTATCTGTATAAACATGGAAATATCTACACCGCAATCTGTATAAACATGGAAATATCTACACCGCTATCTGTATAAATATGAAATATCTAAACCGCTGTCTCTATAAAACTGGAAATATCTACACTGCTATCTGTATAAACATGGAAATATATACACAGACATCTATTTATACATGGAAATATCTACACCGCTATCTGTATAAACATGCTAATAACTACACCGCTATCTGTATAAATGTGGAAATATTTGCACCGCTATCCCTATAAATATGGTAATATAAACACCACGATCTGTATAAACATGGTAATATCTACACCACCATCTATATAAACATGGAAATATCTACACCGACATCTGTATAAACATGGAAATATCTACAATGCCATCTGTAGAAAGATGGAAATATTTACACCGCAATTTGTGTAAACATGGAAATATCTACACCGATATCTGTAAAAACATGGAAATATCTACTCCGCTATCTGTAAAAACATGGAAATATCTACACCGCAATCTGTACAAACATGGAAATATCTACACAGCTATCTCTATAAACATGGAAATATCTACACCACAATCTTTATAAACATGGTAATATCTACAAAGCCATCTGTATAAACATGGAAATATCTACACAGACATCTGTATATACATGGAAATATCTACACCGCTATCTGTATAAACATGGTAATATCTACAACACCATCTATATAAACATGGAAATATCTACACCGCCATCTGTATAAATATGGAAATATCTACAATGCCATCTGTAGAAAGATGGAAATATCTACACCGCAATCTTTTTAAACATGGAAATATCTACACCGATATCTGTAAAAACATGGAAATATATACACCGCTCTCTGTATAAATATGGAAATATCTTCACCGCGATCTGTATAAACATGGAAATATCTACACCACGATCTGTATAAACATGGAAATATCTACACAGCTATCTCTGTAAACATGGAAATATCTACACCGCCATCTGTATAAACATGGAAATAACTACAAAGTCATCTGTATAAACATGGAAATATCTACACAGCCATCTCTATAAACATGGAAATATCTACACAGCCATCTGTATATACATGGAAATATCTACACCGCTATCTGTGTAAACATGGAAATATCTACACCGCTATCTCTATAAACATGGATATAACTACACCGTGATCTGTATGAACATGGAAATATTTACACCGCTATCTGTATAAACATGGAAATATCTACACCGCCATCTACATATCCATGGAAATATCTGCGCCGCCATCTGTATAAACATGGAAATATCTACACGGTCATCTGTGTATAGATAGAAATATCAACACCGCCATCTGTACAAACAAGGAAATATATGCACCGCTATCTGTATAAACATGGAAATATCTACACCGCGGTCTGTATAAACATGGAAATATCTACACCGCTATCTGTATAAACATGGAAATATCTACACCGCTATCTCTATAAACATGGAAATATCCACACCGTGATCTGTATAAACATGGAAATATTTACACCGCTATATGTATAAACATGGAAATTTCTACACCGTTATCTGTATAAATATGGAAATATATTCACTGCTATCTCTATAAACATGGAAATATCTACAGTGCCTTCTGTATAAACATGGAAATACCTATACAGTCATCTGTGTAAACATGGAAATATCTACACCACCATCTGTATAAACATGGAAATATCTACAATGCCATCTGTATAAACATGGAAATACCTACACGGCCATCTGTGTATAGATGGAAACATCAACACCGCCATCTGTACAACCCTGGAAACCACCATCTGTATACACATGGAAATATCTACACAGACATCTGTATAAATATGGAAATATCTACAGGGCCATCTGTATAAACATGGAAATATCTACACTGCCATCTGTAGAAAGATGGAAATATGTACACCGCTATCTCTATAAATATGGAAATATCTACACCGCCATCTCTATAAACATGAAAATATATACACTGCCATCTCCATAAAGATGGAAGTATCTACCCTGCAATGTGTATAAACACGGAAATATCTACACCACCATCTGTGTAAACATGGAAATATCTACAACGCTATCTGTATAAACATGGAAATATCTACACCACCATCTGCATGTCCATGGAAATATCTACGCCGCCATCTGTATAAAGATGGAAATATCTACAAAGCCATCTGTGTATAGATGGAAATATCAACACCGCCATCTGTTCAAACATGGAAATATCTACATCGCTATCTCTATAAACATGGAAATATCTGCACTGTCATCTGTAAAAACATGGAAATACCGATACAGTCATCTGTATAAACATGGAAATATCTACAATGCCATCTCTATACACATGGAAATATCTACACAGCCATCTGTATAAACATGTAAATATCTACACTGCTATCTCTATAAACATGGAAATATCTACACCGCCATCTCTATAAACATGAAATTATCTACACTGCCATCTCCATAAACATGAAACTAACTACTTCGCCATCTGTATAAACATGGAAACACCTACACCGCCATCTGTGTGAATAAGGAAATATCTACACTGCCATCAGTATAAAGATATAAATATCTGCACTGCGAGCTGTAAAAACATGGAAATATCTACATCGCTATCTGTAAAACGTGGAAATACCAACACCGCTATCGGTATAACATGGAAATATCTACACAGCCATCTGTATATACATGGAAATATCTACATCGCTATCTGTATAAACATGGAAATATCTCCACTGCTATCTCTATAAACATCGAAATATCTACACCGCCATCTGTATAAACATGAAAATACTTACAAAGTTATCTGTATAAACATGGAAATATCTACACCGGTATCTGTATAAACATGGAAATATCTACACGACGATCTGTATAAACATGGAAATATTTACACCGTTATCTGTATAATCCTGGAAATATCTACACTGCTGTCACTATAAATATGGAAATATCTACACCGCCATCTGTATAAACATGGAAATAATTACACAGTCGTGTGTAGGAACATGGAAATATCTACACCACCGTTTGAATAAAGATGGAAATCTCTACAACGTTATCTGTATAAACATGGAAATATCTACAGAGAGATCTGTATAAACATGGAAATATGTACAGCACTCTCTGACTAAAGATGGAAATATCTACACCGCTATCTGTAAAAACATGGAAATATCTAAACCACTATCTGTATAAATATGGAAATATTTACACCGCTATCTCAATAAACATGGAAATATCTACACCGCTATCTCTATAAACATGGAAATATCTAAACCGCCATCTGTATTAACATGGAAATATCTACACAGTCATCTGTATAAACCTGGAAATATCTACACTGTCATCTATGTAAACATGGAAATATCTACAGAGAACTCAGTATAAACATGGAAATATCGGCACAGCCATCTGTATAAGCATGGAAATATCTACACCGCTATCTGTATAAACATGGAAATATCGACACCGCTATGAGAATTAACGTGGAAATATCTCCATTGCTATCTGTATAAACATGGACATATCTCCACCGCAATCTTTCTAAACATGAAAATATCTACACCGCTATCTCTATAAACATGGAAATATCTGCACTGCCATCTGTAAAAACATGGAAATACCTATACAGTCATCTGTATAAACATGAAAATATCTACAATGCCATCTGTATACCCATGGAAATATCTACACAGCCATCTGTATAAACATGTAAATATCTACACTGCTATCTCTATAAACATGGAAACATCTACACCGCCATCTCTATAAACCTGAAAATATCTACACTGCCGTCTCCATGAACATGGAACTAACTACTCCGCCATCTGTATAAACATGGAAACATCTACACCGCCATCTGTGTGAATAAGGAAATATCTACAATGACATCTGTATAAAGATATAAATATCTGCACCGCGAGCTGTATAAACATGGAAATATCTAGATCGCTATGTCTATAAACATGGAAATATCTACACCGCAATCTGTATAAACATGGAAATATCTACACCGCTATCTTAATATATATGAAATATCAAAACCGCTATCTGTATAAAAATGGATATATCTACACTGCTATCTGTATAAACTTGGAAATATCCTGACTGCTATCTCTATGAACATGGAGATATCTACACCACTATCTCTATGAACATGGAAATATCTACACCGCCATCTCTATAAACATGGAACTATCTACACCGCCATCTGCATAAACATGGAAATATCTACACCACTATCGGTATAAACATGGAAATATCTACACCGCTATCTGTATAAACATGGAAATATCTACACTGCGATCTGTATAAACATGGAATATCTACACCGCGATCTGTATAAACATGGAAATATCTTCAACACGATCTCTGTAAAAATGGAAAGATCTACACCGCTATCTGTATAAACATGGTAATATCTACACCACCATCTATATAAACATGGACATATCTACACCTCCATCTGTATAAACATGGAAATATCTACAATGCCATCTGTAGAAAGATGGAAATATCTACACCGCAATCTGTGTAAATATGGAAATATCTACACCGATATCTGTAAAAACATGGAAATATCTACACCGCTATCTGTATAAACTTGGAAATATCTACACCACGATCTGTATAAACACGGAAATATCTACACCGCGATCTGTATAAACATGGAAATATCTACATGGCCATCTGTATAAACATGGAAATATCTACACAGACATCTGTATAAACACGGAAATATCTGAACTGCAATCTGTGGAAAGATGGAAATATCTACACCACGATCTGTATAAATATGAAAATATCTACACCGCTATCTGTGTAAAGATGGAAATATCTACACCGCAATCTGTGCAAAGATGGAAGTATCTACACCGCTGTCTGTGTAAACATGGAAATATCTACGCCACTATCTGTATAAACATGGAAATATCTGCATCGCTATCTGTATAAACATGGAAATATCTACACCGCTATCTGTATAAAGCTGGAAAGATCTACACAGCTATCTGTATAAATATGGAAATATGTACAACGCTGTCTCTCTAAACATGGAAATGTTTACACCGCTATCTCTATAAACATGGAAATATCTACATCGTTGTCTCTATAAACATGAAAATATCTACACTGACACATGTATAAACATGGAAATAACTTCACAGTCATCTATATAAACATGGAAATATCTACACCAACATCTGTATAAACATGGAAATATCTACACGGAAAGCTGTATAAACATGGAAATATCTAGAGAGTCATCTCTATAAACATGAAATATCCATATCGCTATCTGTATAAACAGGGAAATGCCCACTCCGCTATCTGTATAAACATGGAAATAGCCACACCGCTATCTGTAAACATGGAAATGTCTGCACCGCTATCTTTATAAACATGGAAATATCTGCAACTCTATCTGTGAAAACATAGAAATATCTACACGGCTATACGTGTAAACATGGAAATATCTGCACCGCAATCTGTACAAAGATCGAAATATCTACACCACTATCTCTAAAACTTGGAAATATCTACACTGCTCTCTGTATAAACCTGGAAATATCTACACCGATATCGGCATAAACAAGGAAATATCTACACCGCCATCTGTATAACATGGAAATACCTACTCCGCTATCTGTATAAATATGGAAATATCCACACCGCTATCTCTGTAAACATGGAAATAACTACACCGATTTCTCCATATACATGGAAATATCTACACTGTAATCTCTATATACATGGAAATATCTACACCGCCATCTGCACAAACATGGAAATATCTACCCCACTATCTGTATAAACATGGAAATATCTTCCCTGCCATCTGTATAAACATGGAAATATCTACACCGCCATCTGTATAAAGATGGAAATATCTACACCGCAATCTGTATAAATATGGAAATAGCTACACCGCAACCTCTATAGACATGTAAATATCTACACCGCTATCTGTATAAACATGGAAATATCTACACTGCCATCTGTATAAAGATGGAAATATCTACACCGCGAGCTGTATAAACATGGAAATATCTACCCCACTATCTGTATAAACATGGAAATATCTTCACTGCCATCTGTATAAACATGGAAATATCTACACGGCCATCTGTATAAAGATGGAAATACCTACACCGCAATCTGTATAAATATGGAAATAGCCACACCGCTACCTCTATAGACATGTAAATATCTACACCACTATCTGTATAAACAAGGAAATATCTACACTGCCATCTGTATAAAGATGAAAATATCTACACCGCGATCTGTATAAATATGGAAATATCTACACCGCCATCTGTATAAACATGGAAATATCTACAAATCTATCTCTACAAACATGTAAATATCTACACCGCTATCTGTATAAACATGGAAATATCTACACAGTCATCTGTAGAAACATGGATATATCTACACCGCAATCTCTATAAACATGGAAATAACTTCACCGCTTTCTCTATAAACATGGAAATATCTACACAGCTATCTCCATCAACATGGAAATATACACACCGCCATCTCTTTAAACATGGAGGTATCTACAACGCCATCTACATAAACAAGAAAATATCTACACTGCCATCTATATAAACATGGAAATATCTACACTGCCATTTGTAGAAAGATGGAAATATCTACACCGCCATCTGTAGAAAGATGGAAATATCTACACCGCCATCTGTGTTAACGTGGAAATACCTACACAGCTATCTGTATAAACATGGAAATATCTACACCGCAATCTGTATAAACATGGAAATATCTACACCGCTATCTGTATAAATATGAAATATCTAAACCGCTGTCTCTATAAAACTGGAAATATCTACACTGCTATCTGTATAAACATGGAAATATATACACAGACATCTATTTATACATGGAAATATCTACACCGCTATCTGTATAAACATGCTAATAACTACACCGCTATCTGTATAAATGTGGAAATATTTGCACCGCTATCCCTATAAATATGGTAATATAAACACCACGATCTGTATAAACATGGTAATATCTACACCACCATCTATATAAACATGGAAATATCTACACCGACATCTGTATAAACATGGAAATATCTACAATGCCATCTGTAGAAAGATGGAAATATTTACACCGCAATTTGTGTAAACATGGAAATATCTACACCGATATCTGTAAAAACATGGAAATATCTACTCCGCTATCTGTAAAAACATGGAAATATCTACACCGCAATCTGTACAAACATGGAAATATCTACACAGCTATCTCTATAAACATGGAAATATCTACACCACAATCTTTATAAACATGGTAATATCTACAAAGCCATCTGTATAAACATGGAAATATCTACACAGACATCTGTATATACATGGAAATATCTACACCGCTATCTGTATAAACATGGTAATATCTACAACACCATCTATATAAACATGGAAATATCTACACCGCCATCTGTATAAATATGGAAATATCTACAATGCCATCTGTAGAAAGATGGAAATATCTACACCGCAATCTTTTTAAACATGGAAATATCTACACCGATATCTGTAAAAACATGGAAATATATACACCGCTCTCTGTATAAATATGGAAATATCTTCACCGCGATCTGTATAAACATGGAAATATCTACACCACGATCTGTATAAACATGGAAATATCTACACAGCTATCTCTGTAAACATGGAAATATCTACACCGCCATCTGTATAAACATGGAAATAACTACAAAGTCATCTGTATAAACATGGAAATATCTACACAGCCATCTCTATAAACATGGAAATATCTACACAGCCATCTGTATATACATGGAAATATCTACACCGCTATCTGTGTAAACATGGAAATATCTACACCGCTATCTCTATAAACATGGATATAACTACACCGTGATCTGTATGAACATGGAAATATTTACACCGCTATCTGTATAAACATGGAAATATCTACACCGCCATCTACATATCCATGGAAATATCTGCGCCGCCATCTGTATAAACATGGAAATATCTACACGGTCATCTGTGTATAGATAGAAATATCAACACCGCCATCTGTACAAACAAGGAAATATATGCACCGCTATCTGTATAAACATGGAAATATCTACACCGCGGTCTGTATAAACATGGAAATATCTACACCGCTATCTGTATAAACATGGAAATATCTACACCGCTATCTCTATAAACATGGAAATATCCACACCGTGATCTGTATAAACATGGAAATATTTACACCGCTATATGTATAAACATGGAAATTTCTACACCGTTATCTGTATAAATATGGAAATATATTCACTGCTATCTCTATAAACATGGAAATATCTACAGTGCCTTCTGTATAAACATGGAAATACCTATACAGTCATCTGTGTAAACATGGAAATATCTACACCACCATCTGTATAAACATGGAAATATCTACAATGCCATCTGTATAAACATGGAAATACCTACACGGCCATCTGTGTATAGATGGAAACATCAACACCGCCATCTGTACAACCCTGGAAACCACCATCTGTATACACATGGAAATATCTACACAGACATCTGTATAAATATGGAAATATCTACAGGGCCATCTGTATAAACATGGAAATATCTACACTGCCATCTGTAGAAAGATGGAAATATGTACACCGCTATCTCTATAAATATGGAAATATCTACACCGCCATCTCTATAAACATGAAAATATATACACTGCCATCTCCATAAAGATGGAAGTATCTACCCTGCAATGTGTATAAACACGGAAATATCTACACCACCATCTGTGTAAACATGGAAATATCTACAACGCTATCTGTATAAACATGGAAATATCTACACCACCATCTGCATGTCCATGGAAATATCTACGCCGCCATCTGTATAAAGATGGAAATATCTACAAAGCCATCTGTGTATAGATGGAAATATCAACACCGCCATCTGTTCAAACATGGAAATATCTACATCGCTATCTCTATAAACATGGAAATATCTGCACTGTCATCTGTAAAAACATGGAAATACCGATACAGTCATCTGTATAAACATGGAAATATCTACAATGCCATCTCTATACACATGGAAATATCTACACAGCCATCTGTATAAACATGTAAATATCTACACTGCTATCTCTATAAACATGGAAATATCTACACCGCCATCTCTATAAACATGAAAATACTTACACCACCATCTGTATAAACATGGAGATATTTACACCGCTATCTCTATAAACATAGAAACAACTACACCCCCATCTCTATAAACATGGAAATATCTACACCGCCATCTGAATAAACATGGAAATATCTACACAGACATCTGTATAAACATGGAAATATCTACACTGCCATCTGTATAAACTTGGAAATATCTACACTGACATCTGTAGAAAAATGGAAATGTCTACAAAGCAATCTGTAAAAACATGGAAATTTCTACACCGCTACCTGTATAAACATGGAAATATCTACACCGCTATCTGTATCAACATGGAAATAAGTACACCGCAATCTGTATAAACACAGAAATATCTAAAATGCTATCTCCTAAACATGGAAATATCTACACAGCTATCTGTGAAAACTTGGAAATATCTACACCGATATCTGTGTAAATTTGGCAATACCTACACTGCAATCTGTGCAAAGATGGAAATACCTACACCGCTATCTTTGTAAACATGGAAATATCTACACCGATATTTGTATAAACATGGAAATATCAACACTGCCATCTGTATAAACATGGAAATATCTACAGCGCCATCTGTATAAACATGGAAATATCTACACCGCCATCTGTACACACATGGAAATATCTACACAGCCATCTGTATAAACATGGAAATATCTACACTGCTATCTCTATAAACATGGAAATATCTACACCGCTATCTGTATAAACAGGAAATGTCTCAACCGCTATCTGTATAAACATGTAAATATCTACACAGCTATCTGTGTAAACTAGGAAATATCTACACAGATATCTGTGTAAAAATGGAAATATCAACACAGCAATCTGTGCAAAGATGGAAATATCTACACTGCTATCTCTGTAAACATGGAAATATCTACACCGCTATCTGTATAAACATGGAAATATCTATACCGCAGTCTCTATAAACATGGAAATATCTCCACCGCTATCTGTATAAACATGAAAATATCTACACCGCTTTCTGTATAAACATGGACATATCTACACCGCAATCTCTATAAACATGGAAATATCTACAACGCTATGTGTGTAAACATTGAAATATCTACACAGCTATCTGTGTAAACTTGTAAATATCTACACAGCTATCTGCGTAAATATGGAAATATCTACACAGCAATCTGTGCAAAGATGGAAATAACTACACCGCTATCTCTGTTAACATGGAAATATCTACACCGCTACCTGTATAAACATGGAAATATCTACACCGCTGTCTGTATAAACAAGGAAATATCTACACTGCCATCTGTTGAAACATTTAAATATCTACACCGCAATCTGTATAAACATGGAAATACCTACACCGCTATCTGTATAAATATGGAAATGCCTACACCGCTATCTCTGTAAACATGGAAATACCTACACCACTTTCTCTATAAACATGGAAATATCTACACTGCAATCTCTATATACAAGGAAATATCTACACCACCATCTCTATAAACATGAAAATATCTACACCGCCATCTTCAGAAACATGGATGTATCTACACCGCCATCTGTATAAACTTGGATATATCTACACCACTATCTGTATAAACATGGAAATATCTTCAATTCTATCTGTATAAACATGGAAACATCTACACCGCCATCTGTATAAAAATGGAAGTAACTACACCGCAATCTGTATAAATATGGAAATACCTACACTGCTATCTCTATAGACATGGAAATACCTACACCGCAATCTGTATACACATGGAAATATCTTCACTCCCATCTGTATAAAGATGGAAATATCTACACCACGAGCTGTATAAACATGGAAATATCTACACCGCTATCTGTATAAACATGGAAGTAGCAACACCGCTATCTGTATAAACATGGAAATATCTACAACGCTATCTCTATAAACATGAAAATACTTACACCACCATCTCTACAAACATGGAAATATTTACACCGCTATCTCTATAAACATAGAAATAACTACACCGCCGTCACTATAAACATGGAAATATCTACACCGCCATCTGCATAAACATGGAAAAATATACACAGACATCTGTATAAACTTGGAAATATCTACACTGACATCTGTAGAAAGATGGAAATATCTACCAAGCGATCTGTATAAACAAGGGAATTTCTACACCCCTACGTGTATAAACATGGAAATATCTACACCACTATCTGTATAAATATGGAAATAACTACACCGCTATCTGTATAAGCATGGAAATATCTACACTGCCATCTGTACAAACATGGAAATATCTACACAGTCATCTGTAGAAACATGGATATATCTACACCGCAATCTCTATAAACATGGAAATAACTTCACCGCTTTCTCTATAAACATGGAAATATCTACACAGCTATCTCCATCAACATGGAAATATACACACCGCCATCTCTTTAAACATGGAGGTATCTACAACGCCATCTACATAAACAAGAAAATATCTACACTGCCATCTATATAAACATGGAAATATCTACACTGCCATTTGTAGAAAGATGGAAATATCTACACCGCCATCTGTAGAAAGATGGAAATATCTACACCGCCATCTGTGTTAACGTGGAAATACCTACACAGCTATCTGTATAAACATGGAAATATCTACACCGCAATCTGTATAAACATGGAAATATCTACACCGCTATCTGTATAAATATGAAATATCTAAACCGCTGTCTCTATAAAACTGGAAATATCTACACTGCTATCTGTATAAACATGGAAATATATACACAGACATCTATTTATACATGGAAATATCTACACCGCTATCTGTATAAACATGCTAATAACTACACCGCTATCTGTATAAATGTGGAAATATTTGCACCGCTATCCCTATAAATATGGTAATATAAACACCACGATCTGTATAAACATGGTAATATCTACACCACCATCTATATAAACATGGAAATATCTACACCGACATCTGTATAAACATGGAAATATCTACAATGCCATCTGTAGAAAGATGGAAATATTTACACCGCAATTTGTGTAAACATGGAAATATCTACACCGATATCTGTAAAAACATGGAAATATCTACTCCGCTATCTGTAAAAACATGGAAATATCTACACCGCAATCTGTACAAACATGGAAATATCTACACAGCTATCTCTATAAACATGGAAATATCTACACCACAATCTTTATAAACATGGTAATATCTACAAAGCCATCTGTATAAACATGGAAATATCTACACAGACATCTGTATATACATGGAAATATCTACACCGCTATCTGTATAAACATGGTAATATCTACAACACCATCTATATAAACATGGAAATATCTACACCGCCATCTGTATAAATATGGAAATATCTACAATGCCATCTGTAGAAAGATGGAAATATCTACACCGCAATCTTTTTAAACATGGAAATATCTACACCGATATCTGTAAAAACATGGAAATATATACACCGCTCTCTGTATAAATATGGAAATATCTTCACCGCGATCTGTATAAACATGGAAATATCTACACCACGATCTGTATAAACATGGAAATATCTACACAGCTATCTCTGTAAACATGGAAATATCTACACCGCCATCTGTATAAACATGGAAATAACTACAAAGTCATCTGTATAAACATGGAAATATCTACACAGCCATCTCTATAAACATGGAAATATCTACACAGCCATCTGTATATACATGGAAATATCTACACCGCTATCTGTGTAAACATGGAAATATCTACACCGCTATCTCTATAAACATGGATATAACTACACCGTGATCTGTATGAACATGGAAATATTTACACCGCTATCTGTATAAACATGGAAATATCTACACCGCCATCTACATATCCATGGAAATATCTGCGCCGCCATCTGTATAAACATGGAAATATCTACACGGTCATCTGTGTATAGATAGAAATATCAACACCGCCATCTGTACAAACAAGGAAATATATGCACCGCTATCTGTATAAACATGGAAATATCTACACCGCGGTCTGTATAAACATGGAAATATCTACACCGCTATCTGTATAAACATGGAAATATCTACACCGCTATCTCTATAAACATGGAAATATCCACACCGTGATCTGTATAAACATGGAAATATTTACACCGCTATATGTATAAACATGGAAATTTCTACACCGTTATCTGTATAAATATGGAAATATATTCACTGCTATCTCTATAAACATGGAAATATCTACAGTGCCTTCTGTATAAACATGGAAATACCTATACAGTCATCTGTGTAAACATGGAAATATCTACACCACCATCTGTATAAACATGGAAATATCTACAATGCCATCTGTATAAACATGGAAATACCTACACGGCCATCTGTGTATAGATGGAAACATCAACACCGCCATCTGTACAACCCTGGAAACCACCATCTGTATACACATGGAAATATCTACACAGACATCTGTATAAATATGGAAATATCTACAGGGCCATCTGTATAAACATGGAAATATCTACACTGCCATCTGTAGAAAGATGGAAATATGTACACCGCTATCTCTATAAATATGGAAATATCTACACCGCCATCTCTATAAACATGAAAATATATACACTGCCATCTCCATAAAGATGGAAGTATCTACCCTGCAATGTGTATAAACACGGAAATATCTACACCACCATCTGTGTAAACATGGAAATATCTACAACGCTATCTGTATAAACATGGAAATATCTACACCACCATCTGCATGTCCATGGAAATATCTACGCCGCCATCTGTATAAAGATGGAAATATCTACAAAGCCATCTGTGTATAGATGGAAATATCAACACCGCCATCTGTTCAAACATGGAAATATCTACATCGCTATCTCTATAAACATGGAAATATCTGCACTGTCATCTGTAAAAACATGGAAATACCGATACAGTCATCTGTATAAACATGGAAATATCTACAATGCCATCTCAATACACATGGAAATATCTACACAGACATCTGTATAAACATGTAAATATCTACACTGCTATCTCTATAAACATGGAAATATCTACACTGCCATCTCCATAAACATGAAACTAACTACTTCGCCATCTGTATAAACATGGAAACACCTACACCGCCATCTGTGTGAATAAGGAAATATCTACACTGCCATCAGTATAAAGATATAAATATCTGCACTGCGAGCTGTAAAAACATGGAAATATCTACATCGCTATCTGTAAAACGTGGAAATACCAACACCGCTATCGGTATAACATGGAAATATCTACACAGCCATCTGTATATACATGGAAATATCTACACCGCTATCTGTATAAACATGGAAATATCTCCACTGCTATCTCTATAAACATCGAAATATCTACACCGCCATCTGTATAAACATGAAAATACTTACAAAGTTATCTGTATAAACATGGAAATATCTACACCGGTATCTGTATAAACATGGAAATACCTACACGACGATCTGTATAAACATGGAAATATCTACACCGCTATCTGTATAAACATGGAAAAATCTACACCGCGATCTGTATAAACATGGAAATATCTTCACCACGATCTGTATAAACATGGAAATATCTACACTGCTATGTGTATAAACATGGTAATATCTACACCACCATCTATATAAACATGGAAATATCTACACCGACACCTGTATAAACATGGAAATATCTACAATGCCATCTGTAGAAAGATGGAAATATCTACACCGCAATCTGTGTAAACATGGAAATATCTACACCGATATATGTAAAAACATGGAAATATCTACACCCCTATCTGTATAAACATGGAAATATCTACAACGCTATCTCTATAAACATGGAAAAATCAACAACGCTATCTCTATGAACATGGAAATATCTACACCCCCATCTCTATAAACATGGAAATATATACACCACGATCAGTATAAACATGGAAATATCTACACCGCTATCTGTATAAACATGGAAATATCTCCACTGCTATCTCTATAAACATGGAAATATCTACACCGCCATCTGTAAAAACATGGAAATATCTACAAAGCCATGTGTATATACATGGAAATATCTACAACGCTATCTATATAAACATGGAAATAACTACACCGCTATTTGTATAAACATGGAAATATCTACACCGCCATCTACATATCCATGGAAATATCTGCGCCGCTATCTGTATAAACATGGAAATATCTACAAGGTCATCTGTGTATAGATAGAAATATCAACACCGCCATCTGTACAAACATGGAAATATCTGCACCTCGATCTGTATAAACATGGAAATATCTACACCGCGATCTGTATAAACATGGAAATATGTTCACCACGATCTGTATAAACATGGAAATATCTACACCGCTATCCGTATAAACATGGTAATATCTACAACACCATCTATATAAACATGGAAATATCTACACCGCCATCTGTATAAATATGGAAATATCTACAATGCCATCTGTAGAAAGATGGAAATATCTACACCGCAATCTTTTTAAACATGGAAATATCTACACCGATATCTGTAAAAACATGGAAATATATACACCGCTCTCTGTATAAATATGGAAATATCTTCACCGCGATCTGTATAAACATGGAAATATCTACACCACGATCTGTATAAACATGGAATTATCTACACAGCTATCTCTGTAAACATGGAAATATCTACACCGCCATCTGTATAAACATGGAAATAACTACAAAGTCATCTGTATAAACATGGAAATATCTACACAGCCATCTCTATAAACATGGAAATATCTACACAGCCATCTGTATATACATGGAAATATCTACACCGCTATCTGTATAAACATGGAAATATCTACACCGCTATCTCTATAAACATGGATATAACTACACCGTGATCTGTATGAACATGGAAATATTTACACCGCTATCTGTATAAACATGGAAATATCTACACCGCCATCTACATATCCATGGAAATATCTGCGCCGCCATCTGTATAAACATGGAAATATCTACACGGTCATCTGTGTATAGATAGAAATATCAACACCGCCATCTGTACAAACAAGGAAATATATGCACCGCTATCTGTATAAACATGGAAATATCTACACCGCGGTCTGTATAAACATGGAAATATCTACACCGCTATCTGTATAAACATGGAAATATCTACACCGCTATCTCTATAAACATGGAAATATCCACACCGTGATCTGTATAAACATGGAAATATTTACACCGCTATATGTATAAACATGGAAATTTCTACACCGTTATCTGTATAAATATGGAAATATATTCACTGCTATCTCTATAAACATGGAAATATCTACAGTGCCTTCTGTATAAACATGGAAATACCTATACAGTCATCTGTGTAAACATGGAAATATCTACAACACCATCTGTATAAACATGGAAATATCTACAATGCCATCTGTATAAACATGGAAATACCTACACGGCCATCTGTGTATAGATGGAAACATCAACACCGCCATCTGTACAACCCTGGAAACCACCATCTGTATACACATGGAAATATCTACACAGACATCTGTATAAATATGGAAATATCTACAGGGCCATCTGTATAAACATGGAAATATCTACACTGCCATCTGTAGAAAGATGGAAATATGTACACCGCTATCTCTATAAATATGGAAATATCTACACCGCCATCTCTATAAACATGAAAATATATACACTGCCATCTCCATAAAGATGGAAGTATCTACCCTGCAATGTGTATAAACACGGAAATATCTACACCACCATCTGTGTAAACATGGAAATATCTACAACGCTATCTGTATAAACATGGAAATATCTACACCACCATCTGCATGTCCATGGAAATATCTACGCCGCCATCTGTATAAAGATGGAAATATCTACAAAGCCATCTGTGTATAGATGGAAATATCAACACCGCCATCTGTTCAAACATGGAAATATCTACATCGCTATCTCTATAAACATGGAAATATCTGCACTGTCATCTGTAAAAACATGGAAATACCGATACAGTCATCTGTATAAACATGGAAATATCTACAATGCCATCTCTATACACATGGAAATATCTACACAGCCATCTGTATAAACATGTAAATATCTACACTGCTATCTCTATAAACATGGAAATATCTACACCGCCATCTCTATAAACATGAAAATATCTACACTGCCATCTCCATAAACATGAAACTAACTACTTCGCCATCTGTATAAACATGGAAACACCTACACCGCCATCTGTGTGAATAAGGAAATATCTACACTGCCATCAGTATAAAGATATAAATATCTGCACTGCGAGCTGTAAAAACATGGAAATATCTACATCGTTATCTGTAAAACGTGGAAATACCAACACCGCTATCGGTATAACATGGAAATATCTACACAGCCATCTGTATATACATGGAAATATCTACACCACTATCTGTATAAACATGGAAATATCTCCACTGCTATCTCTATAAACATCGAAATATCTACACCGCCATCTGTATAAACATGAAAATACTTACAAAGTTATCTGTATAAACATGGAAATATCTACACCGGTATCTGTATAAACATGGAAATATCTACACGACGATCTGTATAAACATGGAAATATCTACACCGCTATCTGTATAAACATGGAAAAATCTACACCGCGATCTGTATAAACATGGAAATATCTTCACCACGATCTGTATAAACATGGAAATATCTACACTGCTATGTGTATAAACATGGTAATATCTACACCACCATCTATATAAACATGGAAATATCTACACCGACACCTGTATAAACATGGAAATATCTACAATGCCATCTGTAGAAAGATGGAAATATCTACACCGCAATCTGTGTAAACATGGAAATATCTACACCGATATATGTAAAAACATGGAAATATCTACACCCCTATCTGTATAAACATGGAAATATCTACAACGCTATCTCTATAAACATGGAAAAATCAACAACGCTATCTCTATGAACATGGAAATATCTACACCCCCATCTCTATAAACATGGAAATATATACACCACGATCAGTATAAACATGGAAATATCTACACCGCTATCTGTATAAACATGGAAATATCTCCACTGCTATCTCTATAAACATGGAAATATCTACACCGCCATCTGTAAAAACATGGAAATATCTATAAAGCCATGTGTATATACATGGAAATATCTACAACGCTATCTATATAAACATGGAAATAACTACACCGCTATTTGTATAAACATGGAAATATCTACACCGCCATCTACATATCCATGGAAATATCTGCGCCGCCATCTGTATAAACATGGAAATATCTACAAGGTCATCTGTGTATAGATAGAAATATCAACACCGCCATCTGTACAAACATGGAAATATCTGCACCTCGATCTGTATAAACATGGAAATATCTACACCGCGATCTGTATAAACATGGAAATATGTTCACCACGATCTGTATAAACATGGAAATATCTACACCGCTATCTGTATAAACATGGTAATATCTACAACACCATCTATATAAACATGGAAATATCTACACCGCCATCAGTATAAATATGGAAATATCTACAATGCCATCTGTAGAAAGATGGAAATATCTACACCGCAATCTTTTTAAACATGGAAATATCTACATCGATATCTGTAAAAACATGGAAATATATATACCGCTCTCTGTATAAATATGGAAATATCTTCACCGTGATCTGTATAAACATGGAAATATCTACACCACGATCTGTATAAACATGGAAATATCTACACAGCTATCTCTGTAAACATGGAAATATCTACACCGCCATCTGTATAAACATGGAAATAACTACAAAGTCATCTGTATAAACATGGAAATATCTACACAGCCATCTCTATAAACATGGAAATATCTACACAGCCATCTGTATATACATGGAAATATCTACACCGCTATCTGTATAAACATGGAAATATCTACACCGCTATCTCTATAAACATGGATATAACTTCACCGTGATCTGTATGAACATGGAAATATTTACACCGCTATCTGTATAAACATGGAAATATCTACACCGCCATCTACATATCCATGGAAATATCTGCGACGCCATCTGTATAAACATGGAAATATCTACACGGTCATCTGTGAATAGATAGAAATATCAACACCGCCATCTGTACAAACAAGGAAATATATGCACCGCTATCTGTATAAACATGGAAATATCTACACCGCGGTCTGTATAAACATGGAAATATCTACACCGCTATCTGTATAAACATGGAAATATCTACACCGCTATCTCTATAAACATGGAAATATCTACACCGTGATCTGTATAAACATGGAAATATTTACACTGCTATATGTATAAACATGGAAATTTCTACACCGTTATCTGTATAAATATGGAAATATATTCACTGCTATCTCTATAAACATGGAAATATCTACAGTGCCTTCTGTATAAACATGGAAATACCTATACAGTCATCTGTGTAAACATGGAAATATCTACACCACCATCTGTATAAACATGGAAATATCTACAATGCCATCTGTATAAACATGGAAATACCTACACGGCCATCTGTGTATAGATGGAAACATCAACACCGCCATCTGTACAACCCTGGAAACCACCATCTGTATACACATGGAAATATCTACACAGACATCTGTATAAATATGGAAATATCTACAGGGCCATCTGTATAAACATGGAAATATCTACACTGCCATCTGTAGAAAGATGGAAATATGTACACCGCTATCTCTATAAATATGGAAATATCTACACCGCCATCTCTATAAACATGAAAATATATACACTGCCATCTCCATAAAGATGGAAGTATCTACCCTGCAATGTGTATAAACACGGAAATATCTACACCACCATCTGTGTAAACATGGAAATATCTACAACGCTATCTGTATAAACATGGAAATATCTACACCACCATCTGCATGTCCATGGAAATATCTACGCCGCCATCTGTATAAAGATGGAAATATCTACAAAGCCATCTGTGTATAGATGGAAATATCAACACCGCCATCTGTTCAAACATGGAAATATCTACATCGCTATCTCTATAAACATGGAAATATCTGCACTGTCATCTGTAAAAACATGGAAATACCGATACAGTCATCTGTATAAACATGGAAATATCTACAATGCCATCTCTATACACATGGAAATATCTACACAGCCATCTGTATAAACATGTAAATATCTACACTGCTATCTCTATAAACATGGAAATATCTACACCGCCATCTCTATAAACATGAAATTATCTACACTGCCATCTCCATAAACATGAAACTAACTACTTCGCCATCTGTATAAACATGGAAACACCTACACCGCCATCTGTGTGAATAAGGAAATATCTACACTGCCATCAGTATAAAGATATAAATATCTGCACTGCGAGCTGTAAAAACATGGAAATATCTACATCGCTATCTGTAAAACGTGGAAATACCAACACCGCTATCGGTATAACATGGAAATATCTACACAGCCATCTGTATATAGATGGAAATATCTACATCGCTATCTGTATAAACATGGAAATATCTCCACTGCTATCTCTATAAACATCGAAATATCTACACCGCCATCTGTATAAACATGAAAATACTTACAAAGTTATCTGTATAAACATGGAAATATCTACACCGGTATCTGTATAAACATGGAAATATCTACACGACGATCTGTATAAACATGGAAATATTTACACCGCTATCTGTATAATCCTGGAAATATCTACACTGCTGTCACTATAAATATGGAAATATCTACACCGCCATCTGTATAAACATGGAAATAATTACACAGTCGTGTGTAGGAACATGGAAATATCTACACCACCGTTTGAATAAAGATGGAAATCTCTACAACGTTATCTGTATAAACATGGAAATATCTACAGAGAGATCTGTATAAACATGGAAATATGTACAGCACTCTCTGACTAAAGATGGAAATATCTACACCGCTATCTGTAAAAACATGGAAATATCTAAACCACTATCTGTATAAATATGGAAATATTTACACCGCTATCTCAATAAACATGGAAATATCTACACCGCTATCTCTATAAACATGGAAATATCTAAACCGCCATCTGTATTAACATGGAAATATCTACACAGTCATCTGTATAAACCTGGAAATATCTACACTGTCATCTATGTAAACATGGAAATATCTACAGAGAACTCTGTATAAACATGGAAATATCGGCACAGCCATCTGTATAAGCATGGAAATATCTACACCGCTATCTGTATAAACATGGAAATATCGACACCGCTATGAGAATTAACGTGGAAATATCTGCATTGCTATCTGTATAAACATGGACATATCTCCACCGCAATCTTTCTAAACATGAAAATATCTACACCGCTATCTCTATAAACATGGAAATATCTGCACTGCCATCTGTAAAAACATGGAAATACCTATACAGTCATCTGTATAAACATGAAAATATCTACAATGCCATCTGTATACCCATGGAAATATCTACACAGCCATCTGTATAAACATGTAAATATCTACACTGCTATCTCTATAAACATGGAAACATCTACACCGCCATCTCTATAAACCTGAAAATATCTACACTGCCGTCTCCATGAACATGGAACTAACTACTCCGCCATCTGTATAAACATGGAAACATCTACACCGCCATCTGTGTGAATAAGGAAATATCTACAATGACATCTGTATAAAGATATAAATATCTGCACCGCGAGCTGTATAAACATGGAAATATCTAGATCGCTATGTCTATAAACATGGAAATATCTACACCGCAATCTGTATAAACATGGAAATATCTACACCGCTATCTTAATATATATGAAATATCAAAACCGCTATCTCTATAAAAATGGATATATCTACACTGCTATCTGTATAAACTTGGAAATATCCTGACTGCTATCTCTATGAACATGGAGATATCTACACCACTATCTCTATGAACATGGAAATATCTACACCGCCATCTCTATAAACATGGAACTATCTACACCGCCATCTGCATAAACATGGAAATATCTACACCGCTATCGGTATAAACATGGAAATATCTACACCGCTGTCTGTATAAACATGGAAATATCTACACTGCGATCTGTATAAACATGGAATATCTACACCGCGATCTGTATAAACATGGAAATATCTTCAACACGATCTCTGTAAAAATGGAAAGATCTACACCGCTATCTGTATAAACATGGTAATATCTACACCACCATCTATATAAACATGGACATATCTACACCTCCATCTGTATAAACATGGAAATATCTACAATGCCATCTGTAGAAAGATGGAAATATCTACACCGCAATCTGTGTAAATATGGAAATATCTACACCGATATCTGTAAAAACATGGAAATATCTACACCACGATCTGTATAAACACGGAAATATCTACACCACGATCTGTATAAACACGGAAATATCTACACCGCGATCTGTATAAACATGGAAATATCTACACGGCCATCTGTATAAACATGGAAATATCTACACAGACATCTGTATAAACACGGAAATATCTGAACTGCAATCTGTGGAAAGATGGAAATATCTACACCACGATCTGTATAAATATGAAAATATCTACACCGCTATCTGTGTAAAGATGGAAATATCTACACCGCAATCTGTGCAAAGATGGAAGTATCTACACCGCTGTCTGTGTAAACATGGAAATATCTACGCCACTATCTGTATAAACATGGAAATATCTGCATCGCTATCTGTATAAACATGGAAATATCTACACCGCTATCTGTATAAAGCTGGAAAGATCTACACAGCTATCTGTATAAATATGGAAATATGTACAACGCTGTCTCTCTAAACATGGAAATGTTTACACCGCTATCTCTATAAACATGGAAATATCTACATCGTTGTCTCTATAAACATGAAAATATCTACACTGACACATGTATAAACATGGAAATAACTTCACAGTCATCTATATAAACATGGAAATATCTACACCAACATCTGTATAAACATGGAAATATCTACACGGAAAGCTGTATAAACATGGAAATATCTAGAGAGTCATCTCTATAAACATGAAATATCCATATCGCTATCTGTATAAACAGGGAAATGCCCACTCCGCTATCTGTATAAACATGGAAATAGCCACACCGCTATCTGTAAACATGGAAATGTCTGCACCGCTATCTTTATAAACATGGAAATATCTGCAACTCTATCTGTGAAAACATAGAAATATCTACACGGCTATACGTGTAAACATGGAAATATCTGCACCGCAATCTGTACAAAGATCGAAATATCTACACCACTATCTCTAAAACTTGGAAATATCTACACTGCTCTCTGTATAAACCTGGAAATATCTACACCGATATCGGCATAAACAAGGAAATATCTACACCGCCATCTGTATAACATGGAAATACCTACTCCGCTATCTGTATAAATATGGAAATATCCACACCGCTATCTCTGTAAACATGGAAATAACTACACCGATTTCTCCATATACATGGAAATATCTACACTGTAATCTCTATATACATGGAAATATCTACACCGCCATCTGCATAAACATGGAAATATCTACCCCACTATCTGTATAAACATGGAAATATCTTCCCTGCCATCTGTATAAACATGGAAATATCTACACCGCCATCTGTATAAAGATGGAAATATCTACACTGCAATCTGTATAAATATGGAAATAGCTACACCGCAACCTCTATAGACATGTAAATATCTACACCGCTATCTGTATAAACATGGAAACATCTACACCGCCATCTGTATAAAAATGGAAGTAACTACACCGCAATCTGTATAAATATGGAAATACCTACACTGCTATCTCTATAGACATGGAAATACCTACACCGCAATCTGTATACACATGGAAATATCTTCACTCCCATCTGTATAAAGATGGAAATATCTACACCACGAGCTGTATAAACATGGAAATATCTACACCGCTATCTGTATAAACATGGAAGTAGCAACACCGCTATCTGTATAAACATGGAAATATCTACAACGCTATCTCTATAAACATGAAAATACTTACACCACCATCTCTACAAACATGGAAATATTTACACCGCTATCTCTATAAACATAGAAATAACTACACCGCCGTCACTATAAACATGGAAATATCTACACCGCCATCTGCATAAACATGGAAAAATATACACAGACATCTGTATAAACTTGGAAATATCTACACTGACATCTGTAGAAAGATGGAAATATCTACCAAGCGATCTGTATAAACAAGGGAATTTCTACACCCCTACGTGTATAAACATGGAAATATCTACACCACTATCTGTATAAATATGGAAATAACTACACCGCTATCTGTATAAGCATGGAAATATCTACACTGCCATCTGTACAAACATGGAAATATCTACACAGTCATCTGTAGAAACATGGATATATCTACACCGCAATCTCTATAAACATGGAAATAACTTCACCGCTTTCTCTATAAACATGGAAATATCTATACAGCTATCTCCATCAACATGGAAATATACACACCGCCATCTCTTTAAACATGGAGGTATCTACAACGCCATCTACATAAACAAGAAAATATCTACACTGCCATCTATATAAACATGGAAATATCTACACTGCCATTTGTAGAAAGATGGAAATATCTACACCGCCATCTGTAGAAAGATGGAAATATCTACACCGCCATCTGTGTTAACGTGGAAATACCTACACAGCTATCTGTATAAACATGGAAATATCTACACCGCAATCTGTATAAACATGGAAATATCTACACCGCTATCTGTATAAATATGAAATATCTAAACCGCTGTCTCTATAAAACTGGAAATATCTACACTGCTATCTGTATAAACATGGAAATATATACACAGACATCTATTTATACATGGAAATATCTACACCGCTATCTGTATAAACATGCTAATAACTACACCGCTATCTGTATAAATGTGGAAATATTTGCACCGCTATCCCTATAAATATGGTAATATAAACACCACGATCTGTATAAACATGGTAATATCTACACCACCATCTATATAAACATGGAAATATCTACACCGACATCTGTATAAACATGGAAATATCTACAATGCCATCTGTAGAAAGATGGAAATATTTACACCGCAATTTGTGTAAACATGGAAATATCTACACCGATATCTGTAAAAACATGGAAATATCTACTCCGCTATCTGTAAAAACATGGAAATATCTACACCGCAATCTGTACAAACATGGAAATATCTACACAGCTATCTCTATAAACATGGAAATATCTACACCACAATCTTTATAAACATGGTAATATCTACAAAGCCATCTGTATAAACATGGAAATATCTACACAGACATCTGTATATACATGGAAATATCTACACCGCTATCTGTATAAACATGGTAATATCTACAACACCATCTATATAAACATGGAAATATCTACACCGCCATCTGTATAAATATGGAAATATCTACAATGCCATCTGTAGAAAGATGGAAATATCTACACCGCAATCTTTTTAAACATGGAAATATCTACACCGATATCTGTAAAAACATGGAAATATATACACCGCTCTCTGTATAAATATGGAAATATCTTCACCGCGATCTGTATAAACATGGAAATATCTACACCACGATCTGTATAAACATGGAAATATCTACACAGCTATCTCTGTAAACATGGAAATATCTACACCGCCATCTGTATAAACATGGAAATAACTACAAAGTCATCTGTATAAACATGGAAATATCTACACAGCCATCTCTATAAACATGGAAATATCTACACAGCCATCTGTATATACATGGAAATATCTACACCGCTATCTGTGTAAACATGGAAATATCTACACCGCTATCTCTATAAACATGGATATAACTACACCGTGATCTGTATGAACATGGAAATATTTACACCGCTATCTGTATAAACATGGAAATATCTACACCGCCATCTACATATCCATGGAAATATCTGCGCCGCCATCTGTATAAACATGGAAATATCTACACGGTCATCTGTGTATAGATAGAAATATCAACACCGCCATCTGTACAAACAAGGAAATATATGCACCGCTATCTGTATAAACATGGAAATATCTACACCGCGGTCTGTATAAACATGGAAATATCTACACCGCTATCTGTATAAACATGGAAATATCTACACCGCTATCTCTATAAACATGGAAATATCCACACCGTGATCTGTATAAACATGGAAATATTTACACCGCTATATGTATAAACATGGAAATTTCTACACCGTTATCTGTATAAATATGGAAATATATTCACTGCTATCTCTATAAACATGGAAATATCTACAGTGCCTTCTGTATAAACATGGAAATACCTATACAGTCATCTGTGTAAACATGGAAATATCTACACCACCATCTGTATAAACATGGAAATATCTACAATGCCATCTGTATAAACATGGAAATACCTACACGGCCATCTGTGTATAGATGGAAACATCAACACCGCCATCTGTACAACCCTGGAAACCACCATCTGTATACACATGGAAATATCTACACAGACATCTGTATAAATATGGAAATATCTACAGGGCCATCTGTATAAACATGGAAATATCTACACTGCCATCTGTAGAAAGATGGAAATATGTACACCGCTATCTCTATAAATATGGAAATATCTACACCGCCATCTCTATAAACATGAAAATATATACACTGCCATCTCCATAAAGATGGAAGTATCTACCCTGCAATGTGTATAAACACGGAAATATCTACACCACCATCTGTGTAAACATGGAAATATCTACAACGCTATCTGTATAAACATGGAAATATCTACACCACCATCTGCATGTCCATGGAAATATCTACGCCGCCATCTGTATAAAGATGGAAATATCTACAAAGCCATCTGTGTATAGATGGAAATATCAACACCGCCATCTGTTCAAACATGGAAATATCTACATCGCTATCTCTATAAACATGGAAATATCTGCACTGTCATCTGTAAAAACATGGAAATACCGATACAGTCATCTGTATAAACATGGAAATATCTACAATGCCATCTCTATACACATGGAAATATCTACACAGCCATCTGTATAAACATGTAAATATCTACACTGCTATCTCTATAAACATGGAAATATCTACACCGCCATCTCTATAAACATGAAATTATCTACACTGCCATCTCCATAAACATGAAACTAACTACTTCGCCATCTGTATAAACATGGAAACACCTACACCGCCATCTGTGTGAATAAGGAAATATCTACACTGCCATCAGTATAAAGATATAAATATCTGCACTGCGAGCTGTAAAAACATGGAAATATCTACATCGCTATCTGTAAAACGTGGAAATACCAACACCGCTATCGGTATAACATGGAAATATCTACACAGCCATCTGTATATACATGGAAATATCTACATCGCTATCTGTATAAACATGGAAATATCTCCACTGCTATCTCTATAAACATCGAAATATCTACACCGCCATCTGTATAAACATGAAAATACTTACAAAGTTATCTGTATAAACATGGAAATATCTACACCGGTATCTGTATAAACATGGAAATATCTACACGACGATCTGTATAAACATGGAAATATTTACACCGTTATCTGTATAATCCTGGAAATATCTACACTGCTGTCACTATAAATATGGAAATATCTACACCGCCATCTGTATAAACATGGAAATAATTACACAGTCGTGTGTAGGAACATGGAAATATCTACACCACCGTTTGAATAAAGATGGAAATCTCTACAACGTTATCTGTATAAACATGGAAATATCTACAGAGAGATCTGTATAAACATGGAAATATGTACAGCACTCTCTGACTAAAGATGGAAATATCTACACCGCTATCTGTAAAAACATGGAAATATCTAAACCACTATCTGTATAAATATGGAAATATTTACACCGCTATCTCAATAAACATGGAAATATCTACACCGCTATCTCTATAAACATGGAAATATCTAAACCGCCATCTGTATTAACATGGAAATATCTACACAGTCATCTGTATAAACCTGGAAATATCTACACTGTCATCTATGTAAACATGGAAATATCTACAGAGAACTCAGTATAAACATGGAAATATCGGCACAGCCATCTGTATAAGCATGGAAATATCTACACCGCTATCTGTATAAACATGGAAATATCGACACCGCTATGAGAATTAACGTGGAAATATCTCCATTGCTATCTGTATAAACATGGACATATCTCCACCGCAATCTTTCTAAACATGAAAATATCTACACCGCTATCTCTATAAACATGGAAATATCTGCACTGCCATCTGTAAAAACATGGAAATACCTATACAGTCATCTGTATAAACATGAAAATATCTACAATGCCATCTGTATACCCATGGAAATATCTACACAGCCATCTGTATAAACATGTAAATATCTACACTGCTATCTCTATAAACATGGAAACATCTACACCGCCATCTCTATAAACCTGAAAATATCTACACTGCCGTCTCCATGAACATGGAACTAACTACTCCGCCATCTGTATAAACATGGAAACATCTACACCGCCATCTGTGTGAATAAGGAAATATCTACAATGACATCTGTATAAAGATATAAATATCTGCACCGCGAGCTGTATAAACATGGAAATATCTAGATCGCTATGTCTATAAACATGGAAATATCTACACCGCAATCTGTATAAACATGGAAATATCTACACCGCTATCTTAATATATATGAAATATCAAAACCGCTATCTGTATAAAAATGGATATATCTACACTGCTATCTGTATAAACTTGGAAATATCCTGACTGCTATCTCTATGAACATGGAGATATCTACACCACTATCTCTATGAACATGGAAATATCTACACCGCCATCTCTATAAACATGGAACTATCTACACCGCCATCTGCATAAACATGGAAATATCTACACCACTATCGGTATAAACATGGAAATATCTACACCGCTATCTGTATAAACATGGAAATATCTACACTGCGATCTGTATAAACATGGAATATCTACACCGCGATCTGTATAAACATGGAAATATCTTCAACACGATCTCTGTAAAAATGGAAAGATCTACACCGCTATCTGTATAAACATGGTAATATCTACACCACCATCTATATAAACATGGACATATCTACACCTCCATCTGTATAAACATGGAAATATCTACAATGCCATCTGTAGAAAGATGGAAATATCTACACCGCAATCTGTGTAAATATGGAAATATCTACACCGATATCTGTAAAAACATGGAAATATCTACACCGCTATCTGTATAAACTTGGAAATATCTACACCACGATCTGTATAAACACGGAAATATCTACACCGCGATCTGTATAAACATGGAAATATCTACATGGCCATCTGTATAAACATGGAAATATCTACACAGACATCTGTATAAACACGGAAATATCTGAACTGCAATCTGTGGAAAGATGGAAATATCTACACCACGATCTGTATAAATATGAAAATATCTACACCGCTATCTGTGTAAAGATGGAAATATCTACACCGCAATCTGTGCAAAGATGGAAGTATCTACACCGCTGTCTGTGTAAACATGGAAATATCTACGCCACTATCTGTATAAACATGGAAATATCTGCATCGCTATCTGTATAAACATGGAAATATCTACACCGCTATCTGTATAAAGCTGGAAAGATCTACACAGCTATCTGTATAAATATGGAAATATGTACAACGCTGTCTCTCTAAACATGGAAATGTTTACACCGCTATCTCTATAAACATGGAAATATCTACATCGTTGTCTCTATAAACATGAAAATATCTACACTGACACATGTATAAACATGGAAATAACTTCACAGTCATCTATATAAACATGGAAATATCTACACCAACATCTGTATAAACATGGAAATATCTACACGGAAAGCTGTATAAACATGGAAATATCTAGAGAGTCATCTCTATAAACATGAAATATCCATATCGCTATCTGTATAAACAGGGAAATGCCCACTCCGCTATCTGTATAAACATGGAAATAGCCACACCGCTATCTGTAAACATGGAAATGTCTGCACCGCTATCTTTATAAACATGGAAATATCTGCAACTCTATCTGTGAAAACATAGAAATATCTACACGGCTATACGTGTAAACATGGAAATATCTGCACCGCAATCTGTACAAAGATCGAAATATCTACACCACTATCTCTAAAACTTGGAAATATCTACACTGCTCTCTGTATAAACCTGGAAATATCTACACCGATATCGGCATAAACAAGGAAATATCTACACCGCCATCTGTATAACATGGAAATACCTACTCCGCTATCTGTATAAATATGGAAATATCCACACCGCTATCTCTGTAAACATGGAAATAACTACACCGATTTCTCCATATACATGGAAATATCTACACTGTAATCTCTATATACATGGAAATATCTACACCGCCATCTGCACAAACATGGAAATATCTACCCCACTATCTGTATAAACATGGAAATATCTTCCCTGCCATCTGTATAAACATGGAAATATCTACACCGCCATCTGTATAAAGATGGAAATATCTACACCGCAATCTGTATAAATATGGAAATAGCTACACCGCAACCTCTATAGACATGTAAATATCTACACCGCTATCTGTATAAACATGGAAATATCTACACTGCCATCTGTATAAAGATGGAAATATCTACACCGCGAGCTGTATAAACATGGAAATATCTACCCCACTATCTGTATAAACATGGAAATATCTTCACTGCCATCTGTATAAACATGGAAATATCTACACGGCCATCTGTATAAAGATGGAAATACCTACACCGCAATCTGTATAAATATGGAAATAGCCACACCGCTACCTCTATAGACATGTAAATATCTACACCACTATCTGTATAAACAAGGAAATATCTACACTGCCATCTGTATAAAGATGAAAATATCTACACCGCGATCTGTATAAATATGGAAATATCTACACCGCCATCTGTATAAACATGGAAATATCTACAAATCTATCTCTACAAACATGTAAATATCTACACCGCTATCTGTATAAACATGGAAATATCTACTCTGTCATCTGTATAAACATGGAAATATCTGAACTGCCATCTGTGGAAAGATGGAAATATGTACACCACGATCTGTATAAATATGAAAATATCTACACCGCTATCTCTGTAAAGATGGAAATATCTACACTGCAATCTGTGCAAAGATGGGAATATCTACACCGCTATCTCTGTAAACATGGAAATATCTACGCCTCTTTCTCTATAAACATGGAAATATCTACACTGCTATCTCTATAAACATGGAAATATCTACACCGCTATCTGTATAAACATGGAAATATCTACACCGCTATCTATATAGACATGGAAATATCTACAACGCTATCTGTGTAAACATGGAAATATCTACACAGCTATCTGTGTAAATTTGGAAATATCTACACAGGTATCTGTGTAAAAATGGGAATATCTACACGGCAATCTGTGCAAAGAGGGAAATATCTACACCGCTGTCTCTGAAAACATGGACATATCTACACCGCTATCTGTATAAACATGGAAATATCTAAAACGCTATCAGTATAAATAAGGAAATATCTACACCGCCATCTGTAGAAACATGGAAATATCTACACCACCATCTGTATAAACATGGAAATACCTACACCGCTATCTGTACAAATATGGAAATATCTACACCGCTATCTCTATACACATGGAAATACCAACATCGATTTCTCTATAAAAATGGAAATATCTACATCACAATCTCTATAGACATGGAATTATCTACACCGCCATCTCTATAAACATGAAAATATCTACACCGCCATCTTCAGAAACATGGCTGTATCTACACTGCTATCTGTATAAACAAGGAAATATCTACACCACCATCTGTAGAAACATGGAAAAATCTACACCGCCATCTCTATAAACATGGAAATACCTACACTGCTATATGTAGAAATATGGAAATATCTACACCGCTATCTCTATAAACATGGAAATACCAACACCGCCATGTGTAGATACATGGAAATATCTACACCGCCATCTCTATAAACATGGAAATACCTACACCGCTATCTGTAGAAATATGGAAATATCTACACCGCTATCTCTATAAACATGGAAATACCAACACCGCTTTCTCTATAAACATGGAAATACCTACATCGCAATCTCTATAAACATGGAATTATCTACACAGCAATCTCTATAAACATGAAAATATCTACACTGTCATCTTCAGAAATATGGCTGATTCTACACCGCCATCTGTATAAACATGGAAATATCTACACCACTATCTGTATAAACATGGAAAAACCTTCACTGCCATCTGTATAAAGATGGAAATATCTGCACTGCGAGTTGTATTAACATGGATATATCTACACCGCTATCTCTATAAACATGGAAATAACTACAACGCCATCTGTATAAGCATGGAAACACCTACACTGCTATCTCTATAAATATGGAAATATCCACACCGCTATCTCTATAAACATGGAAATACCTAAACAGATTTCTCTATAAACATGGAAATATCTACACTGCAATCTCTATAAACATGGAAATATCTACACCGCCATCTCTATAATCATGAAAATATCTACACCGCCATCTTCAGAAACATGGATGTATCTACACCGCCATCTGTATAAACATGGAAATATCTACACCACTATCGGTATAAACATGGAAATATCTTCACTGACATCTGTATAAACATGGAAATAAATACACCGCAATCTGTATAAATATGGAAATACCTACACCGCTACCTCTATAGACATGTAAATAGCTACACCCCTCTCTGTATAAACATGGAAATATCTACACTGCCATCTGTATAAAGATGGAAATATCTACACCGCGAACTGCATAAACATGGAAATATCTACACCGCAATCTGTATAAACATGGAAATATCTACAATGCTATCTCTGTAAACATGGAAATATCTACACAGCTATCTGTGTAAACTTGGAAATATCTACACCGCTATCTGTGTAAATTTGGCAATACTTACACCGCAATCTCTGCAACGATGGAAATATCTACACCGCTATCTCTGTAAACATGGAAATATCTACACCGCTATCTGTACAAACATGGAAATATCTACACTGCCATCTGTATAAACATGGAAATATCTACAGCGCCATCTGTGTAAACATGGAAATATCTACACTGCCATCTGTTCACACACGGAAATGTCTACACAGCCATCTGCATAAACATGGAAATATCTACACCGCTATCTCTATAAACATGGAAATATCTACACCACTATCTGTAAAAACATGGAAATATCTAAATCACTATCTGTATAAACAGGGAAATATCTTCACCGCTATCAGTATAAACATGGAAATATCTACACCGCTATCTGTATAAACATGGAAATATCTACACCGCTATCTGTATAAAATGGAAATATATACAATGCTATCTGTGTAAACATGCAAATATCTACACAGCTATCTTGTAAACTTGGAAACATCTACCCAGCTATCTGTGTAAAAATGGAAATATCTACACAGCTATCTGTGTAAACTTGGAAATATCTACACAGGTATCTGTGTAAAAATGCAAATATCTACACGGCAATCTGTGCAAAGAGGGAAATATCTACACTGCTATCTCGGAAAACATGGAAATATCTACACCGCCATCTGTAGAAACACGGAAATATCTACACCGCCATCTCTATAAACATGGAAATACCTACACCGCTATCTGTAGAAATATGGAAATATCAACACCGCTATCTCCATAAACATGGAAATACCAACACAGCTTTCTCAATAAACATGGAAATATCTACATCGCAATCTCTATAAACATGGAATTATCTACACCGCCATCTGTATAAACATGGAAATATCTACACCACTATCTGTATAAACATGGAAAAAACTTCACTGCCATCTGTATAAAGATGAAAATATCTCCACTGCGACTTGTATAAAAATGGAAATATCTACACCGCTATCTCTATAAACATGGAAATATCTACAACGCCATCTCTATAAATATGGAAATATCAACACCGCTATCTGTGTAAACATGGAAATACCGACTCCGCTATCTGTATAAACCTGGATAGATCTACAATGCTATCTCTGTAAATATGGAAATATCTACAACGCTATCTCTCTAAACATGGAAATGTCTACACCGCAATTTTCAGAAACATGGATGTATCTACAACGCCATCTGTATAAACATGGAAATATCTACACCACTATCTGTATAAGCATGGAAATATCTTCACTGCCATCTGTATAAACATGGAAATAACTACACCGCCATCTGTACATATATGGAAATATCTACACCGCAATCTTTATAAATATGGAAATACCTACACCACTATCTCTATAGACATGGAAATATCTACACCGCTATCGGTATAAACATGGAAATATCTACACTGCCATCTGTATAAAGATGGAAATATCTACACCGCGAGCTGTATAAACATGGAAATATCTACACCGCTATCTGTATAAACATGGAAATACCATCACCGTTATCTGTATAAACATGGAAACATCTACAACGCTATCTCTATAAACATGAAAATAATTACACCAACATCTCTATAAAAATGGAGATATTTACACAACTATCTCTATAAACAAAGAAATAACTACACTGCCATCTCTATAGACATGGAAATACCTACACCGCCATCTGAATAAACATGGAAATATCTACACAGTCATCTGTAGAAACATGGAAATATCTACACTGCTATCTCTATAAACATGGAAATAACTGCACCGCTATCTCTATAAACATGGAAATATCTACACCACTATCTCCATCAACATGGAAATATATACACCGCCATCTCTTTAAACATGGAGATATCTACAACGCCATCTACATAAACAAGAAAATATCTACACTGCCATCTATATAAACATGGAAATATCTACACCGCCATCTCTATAAACATGGAAATATCTACACTGCCATTTGTAGAAATATGGAAATATCTACACTGCTATCTCTATAAATATGAAATATCTAAACCGCTATCTCTATAAAAATGGAAATATCTTCACTGCTGTCTGTAGAAAGATGGAAATATCCTCACCGCTATCTCGGTGAACATGGATATATCTACACCGCTATGTCTATAAACATGGAAATATCTACACCACCATCTGTATAAACATGGAAATATCTACACCTCCATCTCCATAAACATGGAAATATCTACACTGCGATGTATACACATGGAAATAACTACACAGCCATCTGTATAAACATGGAAATATCTACACCGCTACTTCTAAAAACATGGAAATACCTACAATGCAATCTTTATAAACATGGAAATATCTAAATCGCTCTCTGTGTAAACATGGAAATATCACCACCGCTATCTGTTTAAATATGGAAATAACTACACCGCTATCTGTATAAAAATGGAAATATCTACACACTCAACTGTATATACATGGAAATATCTACACCACCATCTCTATAAACATGGAAAAAACTACACTGCCATCTGTATAAACATGGAAATATCTACACAATCATCTGTATATACACGGAAATATCTACTCCACCTTCTCTATAAACATGGAAATATCTACACTGCCGTCTGTATACACTCGGAAATGTCTACAGAGCCATCAGTATAAACATGGAAACATCTTCACCGCTATCTCTATACACATGGAAACACCTACAATGTAATCTGTATTAACATGGAAATATATACACCAATAACTCTATAAACATGGAAATATCTACACTGCCATTTCTATAAAGATGGAAATAACTACACCGCCATCTGTGTAAACATGGAAATATCTACACTGCCGTCTGAATAAAGATGGAAATATCTGCATCCCGTGAGGTATAAACATGGAAATGTCTGCACTGCTATCTGTATAAACAGGGAAATAACAACACCACTATCTGTATAAACGTGGAAATATCTACACCATGATCTGTATAAACATGGAAATATCTACAAGTCTCTCTGTATAAACATGGAAATAAATACACCGCTATGTGTTTAAACATGGAAATATATACACCGCCCTCTGAATAAACATGGAAATATCTACACTGCTATCTCTATCAATATGGAAATATATACACCGCTTTCTCTATAAACATGAAATATCTATGCTGCCATCTGTATAAACATGGAAATACCTACACAGTAATCTGTATAAACATGAAATATCTGCACCACCATCTCTGTAAACATGGAAATATCTAGATTGCCACCTGTATAAACATGGAAATATGTACACAGCCATCTGCATAAACATGGAAATAACTACACCGCTATCTCTATACAGATGGAAATAATTACACAGCTATCTCTATAAACATGGAAATACCTACACCGCCATCTGTATAAACCTGGAAATATCTACACTGACATATTTAAAAACATGAAAATATCTACACCGCCATCTCCATAAACATGGAACTATCTACACCACCGTCTGTGTAAACATGGAAATATCTAAACCACTATCTGTATAAACATGGAAATATCGACACCACTATCTCTATAAACATGGAAATATCTGCACTGCCATCTCTAAAAACATGGAATTATCTACACCACTATATGTATAAACATAGAAATACCTGCACCGCCATCTCTAAAAACATGGAAATATGTACACCACTATCTCTATAAACATGGAAATATCTACACCGCCATCTGTGTAAACATGGAAATATCTATGCCGCCGTCTGTATAAACATAGAAATATCTACACTGCCATCTGTGGAAGGATGGAAATATCTACACCGCTATCTGTATAAACATGGAAATATCTACACCGCCATCTGTGAAAACGTAGAAATATCTACACCGCTATCTGTGTAAACATGGTAATATCTACACCACTCTCTGTATAAGCATGGAAATATCTACACCACGAGCTGTATAAACATGGAAATACCTACACCGCTATCTGTATAAACATGGAAGTAGCAACACCGCTATCTGTATAAACATGGAAATATCTACACCGCTATCTCTATAAACATGAAAATACTTACACCACCATCTCTATAAACATGGAAATATTTACACCGCTATCTCTATAAACATAGAAATAACTACACCGCCATCTCTATAAACATGGAAATATCTACACCGCCATCTGCATAAACATGGAAATATCTACACAGACATCTGTATAAACTTGGAAATATCTACACTGACATGTGTAGAAAGATGGAAATATCTACAAAGCAATCTGTATAAACATGGGAATTTCTACACCGCTACCTGTATAAACATGGAAATATCTACACCGCTATCTGTATCAACATGGAAATAACTACACCGCTATCTGTATAAACATGGAAATATCTTCACAGCAATCTGTGCAAAGATGGAAATATCTACACCGCAGTGTCTACAAACATGGAAATATCTACACCGCTGTCTGTATAAACATGTAAATAAATACACCGCTATCTGTATAAACATGGAAATTTCTACACCGCTATCTGTATAAACATGGAAATATTTCCACCGCTATCTTTATAAACACGGAAATACCTACACCGGTGTCTTTAAAAACATGGAAATACCTACACCGCTATCTCTGTAAACAATGAAATATCTATAACGCTATCTGTGTAAACATGGAAATATCTATACAGCTATATGTGTAAACTTGGAAATATCTACACCGCAATCTGTGTAAGCATGGAAATATCTACAATGCTATCTGTGTAAACATGGAAATATTTACAACGCTATCTGTGTAAACAGGGAAATATCTACACAGCTATCTGTAAAACGTGGAAATATCTACACCACTATCTGTATAACCCTGAAAATATCTACACAGCTATCTCTTTCAACATGTAAATAACTACACCGCAATCTGTATAAACATGGAAATATCTACAATGATATCTCTGTAAACATGGAAATATGGACAAAGTTATCTGTGTAAACTTGGAAATATCTACACCGCTATCTGTGTAAAGTTTGCAATGTCTACACCGCAATCTGTGCAAAGATGGAAATATCTTTATCCGCTGTATCTGTAAACATGGAAATATCTACATCGCTATATGTATAAACATGGAAATATCTACACCGCCATCTGTATACACATGGAAATATCTACACAGATATCTGTATAAACATGGAAATATCTACACCGCTATCTGTATAAACATGGAAGTAGCAACACCGCTATCTGTGTAAACATGGAAATATCTACACCGCTATCTCTATAAACATGAAAATACTTACACCACCATCTCTATAAACATGGAAATATTTACACCGCTATCTCTATAAACATAGAAATAACTACACCGCCATCTCTATAAACATGGAAATATCTACACCGCCATCTGCATAAACATGGAAATATCTACACAGACATCTGTATAAACTTGGAAATATCTACACAGACATGTGTAGAAAGATGGAAATATCTACAAAGCAATCTGTATAAACTTGGGAATTTCTACACCGCTACCTGTATAAACATGGAAATATCTACACCGCTATCTGTATCAAAATGGAAATAACTACACTGCTATCTGTATAAACATGGAAATATCTTCACAGCAATCTGTGCAAAGATGGAAATATCTACACCGCAGTGTCTGCAAACATGGAAATATCTACACCGCTGTCTGTATAAACATGGAAATAAATACACCGCTATCTGTATAAACATGGAAATTTTTACACCTCTATCTGTATAAACATGGAAATATTTCCACCGCTATCTTTATAAACACGGAAATACCTACACCGGTGTCTTTAAAAACATGGAAATACCTACACCGCTATCTCTGTAAACAATGAAATATCTATAACGCTATCTGTGTAAACATGGAAATATCTATACAGCTATCTGTGTAAACTTGGAAATATCTACACCGCAATCTGTGTAAGCATGGAAATATCTACAACGCTATCTGTGTAAACATGAAAATATTTACAACGCTATCTGTGTAAACAGAGAAATATCTACACAGCTATCTGTAAAACGTGGAAATATCTACACCACTATCTGTATAACCCTGAAAATATCTACACCGCTATCTGTTTCAACATGTAAATAACTACACCGCTATCTGTATAAACATGGAAATATCTACAATGATATCTCTGTAAACATGGAAATATCGACACAGTTATCTGTGTAAACTTGGAAATATCTACACCGCTATCTGTGTAAAGTTTGCAATGTCTACACCGCAATCTGTGCAAAGATGGAAATATCTTTACCGCTATATCTGTAAACATGCAAATATCTACACCGCTATATGTATAAACATGGAAATATCTACACCGCCATCTGTATACACATGGAAATATCTACACAGCCATCTGTATAAACATGGAAATGTCTACACCGCTATCTCTCTGAACATGGAAATATCTACACCGCTATCTGTATAAACATGGAAATATCTACATCGCTATCAGTATAAACAGGGAAATAACTCCACCGCTATCTGTGTAAACATGGAAATATCTACACCGCTATCTGTATAAACAAGGAAATATCTACACCGCCATCTTTAGAAATATGGAAATATCTACACTGCCATCTGCATAAACATGGAAATACCTACACCGCTACGTGTATAAATATGGAAATGTCTACACCGCTATCTCTATAAACATGGGAATACCTACACCACTTGCACTATAAATATGGAAATATCTATACCGCTATCTCTGTATACATGGAAATATTTACACCGCCATCTATGTCAACATGAAAATATCTACACTGCCATCTTCAGAAACATGGCTGTATCTACACCGCCATCTGTATAAACATGGAAATATCTACACCACTATCTGTATAAAGATGGAAATATTTAAACCGCTATCTCTACAAACATGGAAATATCTACACCGATATCTCTATAAACATGGAAATATCTACACCGCCATCTGTATTAACATGGAAATACCTACACAGTCATCTGTATAAACTGGGAAATATCTACACTGTCATCTATATAAATATGGAAATACCTAGAGAGAACTCTGTATAAACATGGAAATATCGGCACAGCCATCTGTATAAACATGGAAATATCTACACCGCTATCTGTATAAACAAGGAAATATCAACACCGCTATGTGTATTAACGTGGAAATATCTCCATTTCTATCTGTATAAACATGGACATACCTCCACCGCAATCTGTGTAAACATGAAAATATCTACACGGCTATCTCTATAAACATGAAAATATCTACACTGCCATCTGTACAAACATGGAAATATCTACACAGTCATCTGTAGAAACATGGAAATATCTACACCGCTATCTCTATAAACATGAAAATACTTACAACCACCATTTCTATAAACATGGAATTATTTACACTGCTATTTCTTTAAACATAGAAATAATTACACCGCCATCTCTATAAATATGGAAATATCTACACCGCCATTTGCATAAACAATGAAATATCTACACAGACATCTGTATAAATTTGGAAATATCTACACTGACATGTGTAGAAAGATGGAAATATCTACAAAGCTATCTGTATAAACATGGGAATGTCTACACCGCTACCTGTATAAACATGGAAATATCTACACCGCCATCTGTATACAGATGGAAATATCTACAAAGCCCTCCGTATAAATATGGAAATATCTGCATAGGAATCTGTGTAAACATGGAAATATCTGCACCGCTATCTGTATAAACATGGAAATACCTACTCCGCTGTCTCTATAAACATGGAAATATGTACACCACTATGTGTATAAACATGGAAATATCTCCACTGCTCTCTGTATAAACATGGAAATATCTCCACCTTTATCTGTAAAGATGGAAATGTCTACAGCGCCATCTCTATAAACATTGAAATAACTACACTGCCATCTGTATAAACATGGAAATACCTACTCCGCTGTCTCTATAAACATGGAAATATGTACACCGCTATGTGTATAAACATGGAAATATCTCCACTGCTCTCTGTATAAACATGGAAATATCTCCACCTTTATCTGTAAACATGGAAATGTCTACAGCACCATCTCTATAAACATTGAAATATCTACACTGCCATCTGTAAAAACATGGAAATATCTACACCGCCAACTGTATAAACATGGAAATATCTACACCACCGTCTGTATATACATGGAAATAACTACAACACCATCTGTATAAACATGGAAATATCTACACAGTCATCTGTATAAATATGGAAATAACTACACGGCCATCTGTATAAACATGGAAATACCTACACTGTCATCTGCAGAAAGATGGAAATATCTACACCGCCATCTTTATTAATAAGGAAATATCTACACCGCCATCAGTATAAACATGGAAAGAGCAACAAAGTCATCTGTATAAACATGAAAATATCTACACAGCCATCGGTATAAACATGGAAATATCTACACAGCCATCTGTATATACATGGAAATATCTACACCACTATCTGTATAAACATGGAAATATCTACACGGTCATCTGTGTATACATGGAATTATCAACACCGCCGTCTGTACAAACTTGGAAATATCTGCACCGCTATCTGTATAAACATGGAAATATCTGCACCGCGGTCTGTATAAACATAGAAATATCTACACCGCTATCTGTATAAACATGGAAATATCTACACCGCTATCTCTATAAACACGGAAATACCTACACCGTGATCTGTATAAACATGGAAATATGTACACCGCTATCTGTATAAACATGGAAATTTCTACATTGTTATCTGTATAAATATGGAAATATCTACACCGCTATCTCTATAAACATGGAAATATCTACACCGCCATCTGAATAACATGGAAATAGCTATACAGTCATCTGTGTAAACATGGAAATATCTACACCACCATCTGTATAAACATGGAAATGTCTTCAACGCCATCTGTATACACATGGAAATACCTACACGGAAATCTGTGTATAGATGGAAACATCAACACCGCCATCTGTACAAACATGGAAATATCTACACTGCTATCTCTATAAACATGGAAATATCTACACTGCGGTCTGTATAAACATGGAAATATCTACAACGGTATCTGTATCAACATGGAAATATCTACACCTTGATCTGTATAAACATGGAAATATATACACCGCTATCTGTATAAACATGGAAATATTTGCACCGCTATCTCTATAAACATGGAAATATCTACAAAGACATCTGTATAAACATGGAAATACCTACACAGTCATGTGTAGGAACATTTAAATATCTACACTGCCTTCTGTATAAACATAGAAATATCTACACCTTGATCTGTATAAACATGGAAATATATACAACGCTATCTGTATAAACATGGAAATATCTGCACCGCTATCTCTATAAACATGGAAATATCTACAAAGACATCTGTATAAACATGGAAATACCTACACAGTCATGTGTAGGAACATTTAAATATCTACACTGCCTTCTGTATAAACATAGAAATATCTACACAGCCCTCTGTATAAATATGGAAATATCTGCATAGGCATCTGTGTAAACATGGAAATATCTGCACCGCTATCTGTATAAACATGGAAATACCTACACCGCTGTCTCTATTAACATGGAAATATGTACACCGCTATGTGTATAAACATGGAAATATCTCCAATGCTCTCTGTATAAACATGGAAATATCTCCACCGTTATCTGTATAAACATGGAAATATCTACAGCGCCATCTCTATAAACATTGAAATATCTACACTGGCATCTGTAAAAACATGGAAATATCTACACAGTCATCTGAATAAACATGGAAATATCTTCACCACCATCAGTATAAACATGGAAATAACTACAATACCATCTGTATACACATGGAAATATCTACACAGACATCTGTATAAATATGGAAATATCTACACCGCCATCTGTATAAACATGGAAATGTCTACACTGCCATCTGTAGAAAGATGGAACTATCTACACCGCTATCTCTATAAATATGGAAATATCTACAACGCCATCTCTATAAACATGAAAATATCTACACTGCCATCTCCATAAATATGGAACTAGCTAGTCCGCCATCTGTATAAACATGGAAACATCTACACCGCCATCTGTGTGAACAAGGAAATATCTACAATTCCATCTGTATAAAGACATAAATATCTGCACCGCGAGCTGTATAAAGATGGAAATATCTACATCGCTATCTGTATAAACGTGGAAATACCAACACCGCTATCGGTATAAACATGGAAATATCTACAACGCCATCTATATAAACATGGAAATATCTACACCGCTATGTCTATAAACATGGAAATACCTACACCGCTATCGCTATAAACATGGAAATATCTACACCACGATCTGCATATACATGGAAATATCTACACCGCTATCTGTATAAACATGGAAATATCTGCAACGCGATCTGTATAAACTTGGAAATATCTTCACCACGATCTGTATATACATGGAAATATCTACACCGCTATCTGTATAAACATGGTAATATCTACACCACCATCTATATAAACATGGAAAAATCTACACCGCCATCTATATAAACATGGAAATATCTACAATGCCATCTGTAGAAAGATGGAAATATCTACTATGCAATCGGTGTAAACATGGAATTATCTACACCGATATCTGTAAAAACATGGAAATATCTACACCGCTATCTGTATAAACATGGAAATATCTACACCGCGATCTTTATAAACATGGAAATATCTACACCGCTATCTGTATAAACATGGAAATATCTAAACAGCTATCACTATAAACATGGAAAATCTACACCGCCATCTGTATAAACATGGAAATACCTACAAAGTCATCTGTATAAACATGCAAATATCTACACAGCCATCTGTATAAACATGGAAATATCAACATAGCCATCTGTATATACATGGATATCTACACCGCTATCTGTATAAACTTGGAAATAACTACACCGCTATTAGTATAAACAAGGAAATATCTACACCGTGATCTGTATAAACATGGAAATATCTACACCGCCATCTCTATAAACATGGAAATATCTACACCCCTATCTGTATAAACATGGAAATATCCACAAAACTTTCTCTATAAACATGGAAAAATCAACACTGCTATCTCTATGAACACTGAAATATCTACACCGCCATCTCTATAAACATGGAAATATCTACACCACGATCAGAATAAACATGGAAATATCTACATCGCTATCTGTATAAACATGGAAATATCTCCACTGGAATCTCTATAAACATCGAAATATCTACACCGCCATCTGTATAAACATGGAAATACTTACAAAGTTATCTCTATAAACATGGAAATATCTACACCGCCATCTGTATAAACATGGAAATATGTACACTGCCATGTGTATATACATGGAAATAACTACACCGCTATCTATATAAACATGGAAATAACTACACCGCTATCTGTATAAACATGGAAATATCTACACTGCCATCTACATATCCATGGAAATATCTGTGCCACCATCTGTATAAACATGGAAATATCTACACGGTCATCTCTGTATAGATGGAAATATCAACACCGCCATCTGTACAATCATGGAAATATCTGCACCGCTATCTGTATAAACATGGAAATATCTACACCGCGGTCTGTATAAACATGGAAATATCTACACCGCTATCTGTATAAACATGGAAATATCTACACCACTATCTCTATAAACATGGAAATATCTACACCGTGATCTGTATAAACATGGAAATATATACACCGCTATCTGTATAAACATGGAAATATCTGCACCGCTATCTTTATAAACATGTTAATATCTACAAAGACATGTGTATAAACATGGAAATACCTACACAGTCATGTTTAGGAACATTTAAATATCTACACTGCCATCTGTATAAACATAGAAATATCTACAAAGCCCTCTGTATAAATATGGAATTATCTGCATAGGCATCTGTGTAAACATGGAAATATCTGCACCGCTATCTGTATAAAAATGGAAATAACAACACCGCTGTCTCTTTAAACATGGAAACATGTACACGGCTATGTGTATAAACATGGAAATATCTCCACTACCATCTGTATAAAAATGGAAATATCCCCACCGTTATCTGTATAAACATGGAAATATCTACACTGCCATCTGTAAAAACATGGAAATATCTACACAGCCAACTGTATAAACATGGAAATATCTACACCACCATCTGTATAAACACGGAAATACCTACAATACCATCTGTATACACATGGAAATATCTACACAGACATCTGTATAAATATGGAAATATCTACACGGCCATCTGTATAAACATGGAAATATCTACACTGCCATCTGTAGAAAGATGGAAATATCTACCCCGCTATCTCTATAAATATGGAAATATCTACACCGCCATCTCAATAAACATGAAAATATCTACACTGCCATCTCCGTAAAATGGAAGTATCTACTCCGCCATGTGTATAAACACGGAAATATCTACACCACAATCTGTGTAAACATGGAAATATCTACACCGCTATCTGTATAAACATGGAAATATCTGCACCGCGGTCTGTATAAACATAGAAATATCTACACCGCTATCTGTATAAACATGGAAATATCTACACCGCTATCTCTATAAACACGGAAATACCTACACCGTGATCTGTATAAACATGGAAATATGTACACCGCTATCTGTATAAACATGGAAATTTCTACATTGTTATCTGTATAAATATGGAAATATCTACACCGCTATCTCTATAAACATGGAAATATCTACACCGCCATCTGAATAACATGGAAATAGCTATACAGTCATCTGTGTAAACATGGAAATATCTACACCACCATCTGTATAAACATGGAAATGTCTTCAACGCCATCTGTATACACATGGAAATACCTACACGGAAATCTGTGTATAGATGGAAACATCAACACCGCCATCTGTACAAACATGGAAATATCTACACTGCTATCTCTATAAACATGGAAATATCTACACTGCGGTCTGTATAAACATGGAAATATCTACAACGGTATCTGTATCAACATGGAAATATCTACACCTTGATCTGTATAAACATGGAAATATATACACCGCTATCTGTATAAACATGGAAATATTTGCACCGCTATCTCTATAAACATGGAAATATCTACAAAGACATCTGTATAAACATGGAAATACCTACACAGTCATGTGTAGGAACATTTAAATATCTACACTGCCTTCTGTATAAACATAGAAATATCTACACCTTGATCTGTATAAACATGGAAATATATACAACGCTATCTGTATAAACATGGAAATATCTGCACCGCTATCTCTATAAACATGGAAATATCTACAAAGACATCTGTATAAACATGGAAATACCTACACAGTCATGTGTAGGAACATTTAAATATCTACACTGCCTTCTGTATAAACATAGAAATATCTACACAGCCCTCTGTATAAATATGGAAATATCTGCATAGGCATCTGTGTAAACATGGAAATATCTGCACCGCTATCTGTATAAACATGGAAATACCTACACCGCTGTCTCTATTAACATGGAAATATGTACACCGCTATGTGTATAAACATGGAAATATCTCCAATGCTCTCTGTATAAACATGGAAATATCTCCACCGTTATCTGTATAAACATGGAAATATCTACAGCGCCATCTCTATAAACATTGAAATATCTACACTGGCATCTGTAAAAACATGGAAATATCTACACAGTCATCTGAATAAACATGGAAATATCTTCACCACCATCAGTATAAACATGGAAATAACTACAATACCATCTGTATACACATGGAAATATCTACACAGACATCTGTATAAATATGGAAATATCTACACCGCCATCTGTATAAACATGGAAATGTCTACACTGCCATCTGTAGAAAGATGGAACTATCTACACCGCTATCTCTATAAATATGGAAATATCTACAACGCCATCTCTATAAACATGAAAATATCTACACTGCCATCTCCATAAATATGGAACTAGCTAGTCCGCCATCTGTATAAACATGGAAACATCTACACCGCCATCTGTGTGAACAAGGAAATATCTACAATTCCATCTGTATAAAGACATAAATATCTGCACCGCGAGCTGTATAAAGATGGAAATATCTACATCGCTATCTGTATAAACGTGGAAATACCAACACCGCTATCGGTATAAACATGGAAATATCTACAACGCCATCTATATAAACATGGAAATATCTACACCGCTATGTCTATAAACATGGAAATACCTACACCGCTATCGCTATAAACATGGAAATATCTACACCACGATCTGCATATACATGGAAATATCTACACCGCTATCTGTATAAACATGGAAATATCTGCAACGCGATCTGTATAAACTTGGAAATATCTTCACCACGATCTGTATATACATGGAAATATCTACACCGCTATCTGTATAAACATGGTAATATCTACACCACCATCTATATAAACATGGAAAAATCTACACCGCCATCTATATAAACATGGAAATATCTACAATGCCATCTGTAGAAAGATGGAAATATCTACTATGCAATCGGTGTAAACATGGAATTATCTACACCGATATCTGTAAAAACATGGAAATATCTACACCGCTATCTGTATAAACATGGAAATATCTACACCGCGATCTTTATAAACATGGAAATATCTACACCGCTATCTGTATAAACATGGAAATATCTAAACAGCTATCACTATAAACATGGAAAATCTACACCGCCATCTGTATAAACATGGAAATACCTACAAAGTCATCTGTATAAACATGCAAATATCTACACAGCCATCTGTATAAACATGGAAATATCAACATAGCCATCTGTATATACATGGATATCTACACCGCTATCTGTATAAACTTGGAAATAACTACACCGCTATTAGTATAAACAAGGAAATATCTACACCGTGATCTGTATAAACATGGAAATATCTACACCGCCATCTCTATAAACATGGAAATATCTACACCCTTATCTGTATAAACATGGAAATATCCACAAAACTTTCTCTATAAACATGGAAAAATCAACACTGCTATCTCTATGAACACTGAAATATCTACACCGCCATCTCTATAAACATGGAAATATCTACACCACGATCAGAATAAACATGGAAATATCTACATCGCTATCTGTATAAACATGGAAATATCTCCACTGGAATCTCTATAAACATCGAAATATCTACACCGCCATCTGTATAAACATGGAAATACTTACAAAGTTATCTCTATAAACATGGAAATATCTACACCGCCATCTGTATAAACATGGAAATATGTACACTGCCATGTGTATATACATGGAAATAACTACACCGCTATCTATATAAACATGGAAATAACTACACCGCTATCTGTATAAACATGGAAATATCTACACTGCCATCTACATATCCATGGAAATATCTGTGCCACCATCTGTATAAACATGGAAATATCTACACGGTCATCTCTGTATAGATGGAAATATCAACACCGCCATCTGTACAATCATGGAAATATCTGCACCGCTATCTGTATAAACATGGAAATATCTACACCGCGGTCTGTATAAACATGGAAATATCTACACCGCTATCTGTATAAACATGGAAATATCTACACCACTATCTCTATAAACATGGAAATATCTACACCGTGATCTGTATAAACATGGAAATATATACACCGCTATCTGTATAAACATGGAAATATCTGCACCGCTATCTTTATAAACATGTTAATATCTACAAAGACATGTGTATAAACATGGAAATACCTACACAGTCATGTTTAGGAACATTTAAATATCTACACTGCCATCTGTATAAACATAGAAATATCTACAAAGCCCTCTGTATAAATATGGAATTATCTGCATAGGCATCTGTGTAAACATGGAAATATCTGCACCGCTATCTGTATAAAAATGGAAATAACAACACCGCTGTCTCTTTAAACATGGAAACATGTACACGGCTATGTGTATAAACATGGAAATATCTCCACTACCATCTGTATAAAAATGGAAATATCCCCACCGTTATCTGTATAAACATGGAAATATCTACACTGCCATCTGTAAAAACATGGAAATATCTACACAGCCAACTGTATAAACATGGAAATATCTACACCACCATCTGTATAAACACGGAAATACCTACAATACCATCTGTATACACATGGAAATATCTACACAGACATCTGTATAAATATGGAAATATCTACACGGCCATCTGTATAAACATGGAAATATCTACACTGCCATCTGTAGAAAGATGGAAATATCTACCCCGCTATCTCTATAAATATGGAAATATCTACACCGCCATCTCAATAAACATGAAAATATCTACACTGCCATCTCCGTAAAATGGAAGTATCTACTCCGCCATGTGTATAAACACGGAAATATCTACACCACAATCTGTGTAAACATGGAAATATCTACACCGCTATCTGTATAAACATGGAAATATCTACACGGCCATCTGCATGCCCATGGAAATATCTACGCCGCCATCTGTATAAACATGGAATTATCTACACGGCCATCTCCATAAACATGGAACTAACTAATCCGCCATCTGTATAAACATGGAAACATCTACACCGCTATCTGCGTGAATAAGGAAATATCTACAATGCCATCCGTATAAAGATATAAATATCTGCATCGCGAGCTGTATAAACATTGAAATATCTACATCGCTATCTGTATAAATATGGAAATACCAACACCGCTATCGGTATAAACATGGAAATATCTACAACGCCATCTATATAAACATGGAAATATCTACACCGCTATGTCTATAAACATGGAAATAACTACACCGCCATCTCTATAAACATGGAAATATCGACACCCCTATCTGTATAAACATGGAAATATCCACACCGCTGTCTCTATAAACATGGTAATATGTACACCGCTATGTGTATAAACATGGAAATATCTCCACTGCTCTCTGTATAAACATGGAAATATCTCCACCGTTACCTGTATAAACATGGAAATATCTACAGCGCCATCTCTATAAACATTGAAATATCTGCACTGCCATCTGTAAAAACATGGAAATATCTACACCGCCAACTGTATAAACATGGAAATATCTACACCACCATCTGTATAAACATGGAAATACCTACAAAACCATCTGTATACACAAGGAAATATCTAAACAGACATCTGTATAAATATGGAAATAACTTCAATGCCATCTGTATAAACATGGAAATATCTACGCTGCCATCTGTAGAAAGATGGAAATATCTACACCGCTATCTCTATAAATATGGAAATATCTACACCGCCATCTCTATAAACATGAAAATATCTACACTGCCATCTCCATAAAGATGGAAGTATCTACTCCGCCATGTGTATAAACACAGAAATATCTACACCACCGTCTGTGTAAACATGGAAATATCTACACCGCTATCTGTATAAACATGGAAATATCTACACCGCTATCTCTATAAACATGGAAATATCTACACCGCCATCTGTATAAACATGGAAATACCTATACAGACATGTGTGTAAACATGGAAATATCTACACCACCATCTGTATAAACATGGAAATGTCTGCAATGCCATCTGTATACACATGGAAATACCTACACGGCAATCTGTGTATAGATGGAAACATCAACACCGCCATCTGTACAAACATGGAAATATCTACACTGCTATCTCTATAAACATGGAAATATCTACACTGCGGTCTGTATAAACATGGAAATATCTACACCGGTATCAGTATAAACATGGAAATATCTACACCTTGATCTGTATAAACATGGAAATATATACACCGCTATCTGTATAAACATGGAAATATCTGCACCGCTATCTCTATAAACATGGAAATATCTACAAAGACATCTGTATAAACATGGAAATACCTACACAGTCATGTGTAGGAACATTTAAATATCTACACTGCCTTCTGTATAAACATAGAAATATCTAAACAGCCCTCTGTATAAATATGGAAATATCTTCATAGGCGTCTGTGTAAACATGGAAATATCTGCACCGCTATCTGTATAAACATGGAAATACCTACACCGCTGTCTCTATAAACATGGAAATATGTACACCGCTATGTGTATAAACCTGGAAATATCTACACTGCTCTCTGTATAAACATGGAAATATCTCCACAGTTATCTGTATAAACATGGAAATAACTACAGCGCCATCTGTATAAACATTGAAATATCTACACTGCCATCTGTAAAAACATGGAAATATCTACACCGCCAACTGTATAAACATGGAAATATCAACACCACCATCTGTATAAACATGGAAATAACTACAATACCATCTGTATACACATGGAAGTATCTACACAGCCATCTGTATATACGTGGAAATATCTACACCGCTATCTGTATAAACTTGGAAATAACTACACCGCTATTTGTATAAACAAGCAAATATCTACACCGTGATCTGTATAAACATGGAAATATCTACACTGCCATCTCTATAAACATGGAAATATATACACCCCTATCTGTATAAACATGGAAATATCCACACCGCTATCTCTGTAAACATGGAAAAATCAACACCGCTATCTCTATGAACATGGAAATATCTACACCGCCATCTCTGTAAACATGGAAATACCTACACCGCTATCTCTATAAACGTGGAAATATCTACACCTCTATCTGTATAAACATGGAAATATCTACAACACCATCTATATAAACATGGAAATATCTACACCGCCATCTGTATAAACATGGAAATATCTACAATGCCATCTGTAGAAAGATGGAAATATCTACAACGCAATCTGTGTAAACATGGAAATATCTACACCGATATCTGTATAAACATGGAAATATCTACACCGCTATCTGTATAAACATGGAAATATCTACACCGCGATCTGTATAAACATGGAAATATCTACACCGCGATCTGTATAAACATGGAAATATCTGCACCGCGATCTGTATAAACATGGAAATATCTACACTGCGATCTGTATAAACATGGAAATATCTACACCGCAATCTGTATAAACGTGGAAATATCTAAAAAGCTATCTCCATAAACATGGAAATATCTACACCGCCATCTGTATAAACATGGAAATACCTACAAAGTAATCTGTATAAACATGGAAATATCTACACAGCCATCTGTATAAACCTGGAAATATCTACACAGCCATCTGTATATACGTTGAAATATCTACACCGCAATCTGTATAAACATGGAAATAACTACACCGCTATTTGTATAAACAAGCAAATATCTACACCGTGATCTGTATAAACATGGAATTATCTACACCGCCATCTCTATAAACATGGAAATATCTACACCATGATCTGTATAAACATGGAAATATATACCCCGCTATCTGTATAAACATGGAAATATCTGCACCGCTATCTTTATAAACATGGAAATATCTACAAAGACATCTGTATAAACATGGAAATACCTACACAGTCATGTGTAGGAACATTTGAATATCTACACTGCCATCTGTATAAACATTCAAATATCTTCAAAGCCCTCTGTATAAATATGGAAATATCTGCATAGGCATCTGTGTAAACCTGGAAATACCTGCACCACTATCTGTATAAAAATGGAAATAACTACACCGCTGTCTCTATAAACACGGAAATATGTACACCGCTATGTGTAAACATGGAAATATCTCCACTGCTCTCTGTATAAAAATGGAAATATCTCCACAGTTACCTGTATAAACATGGAAATATCTACAGCGCCATCTCTATAAACATTGAAATATCTACACTGCCATCAGTAAAAACATGGAAATATCTACACCGCCAACTGTATAAACATGTAAATATCTACACCACCATCTGTATAAACATGGAAATACCTACAATACCATCTGTATACACATGGAAATATCTACACAGACATCTGTATAAATATGGAAATATCTACACGGCCATCTGTATAAACATGGAAATATCTACACTGCCATCTGTAGAATGATGGAAATATCTACACCGCTATCTCTATAAATATGGAAATATCTACACCGCCATCTCTATAAACATGAAAATATCTACACTGCCATCTCCATAAAGATGGAAGTATCTACTCCGCCATGTGTATAAACACGGAAATATCTACACCACAATCTGTGTAAACATGGAAATATCTACACCGCCATCTGCATGCCCATGGAAATATCTACACCGCCATCTGTACAAACATGGAAATATCTACACGGCCATCTGTGTATACATGGAAATATCAACACAGCCATCTGTACAAACATGGAAATATCAACATCGCTATCTTTATAAACATGGAAATATCTGCACTGCCATCTGTAAAAACATGGAAATACATATACAGTCATCTGTATAAACATGGAAATATCTACAATGCCATCTGTATACACATGGAAATATCTACACAGCCACCTGTAGAAACAAGTAAATATCTACACTGCTATCTCTATAAACACTGAAATATCTACACCGCCATCTCAATAAACATGGAAATATCCACACTGCCATCTCCATAAACATGGAACTAACTACACCGCCATCTGTGTAAACATGGAAACATCTACACCGCCATCTGTGTGAATAAGGAAATATCTACAATGCCATCTGTATAAAGATATTATTATCTGCATCACGAGCTGTATAAACATGGAAATATCTACATCGCTATCTGTATAAACATGGAAATACCAACACCGCTATCGGTATAAAAATGGAAATATCTACAACGCCATCTATATAAACATGGAAATATCTACACCGCTATGTCTATAAACATGGAAATACCTACACCGCTATCTCTATAAACATGGAAATATCTACAGAGCCATCTGTATAAACATGGAAATATCTACACAGCCATCTCTATATACGTGGAAATATGTACACCGCTATCTGTATAAACATGGATATAACTACACCGCTATTTGTATAAACAAGCAAATATCTGCACCGTGATCTGTATAAACATGGAAATATCTACACCGCCATCTATATAAACATGGAAATATCTACACCCCTATCTGTATAAACATGGAAATATCCACACCGCTATCTCTGTAAACATGGAAAAATCAACACCGCTATCTCTATGAACATGGAAATATCTCCACCGCCATCTCTGTAAACATGGAAATATCTACACTACGATCAGTATAAACATGGAAATATCTACACCGCTATCTGTATAAACATGGAAATACCTCCAATGCTATCTCTATAAACATCGAAATATCTACACCGCCATCTGTATAAACATGGAAATACTTACAAATTTATCTGTATAAACATGGAAATATCTACACCGCCATCTGTATAAACATGGAAATATCTACACAGCCATGTGTATATACATGGAAATATCTACACCGCTATCTATATAAACATGGAAATAACTACACCGCTATCTGTATAAACATGGAAATATCTACACAACCATCTACGTATCCATGGAAATATCTGAGCCGCCATCTGTGTAAACATGGAAATATCTACACGGTCATCTGTGTATAGATGGAAATATCAACACCGCCATCTGTACAAACATGGAAATATCTGCACCGCTATCTATATAACCGTGGAAATATCTACAACGCAGTCTGTATAAACATGGAAGTATCTACACCGCTATCTGTATAAACATGGAGATATCTACACCACTATCTCTATAAACATGGAAATATCTACACCATGATCTGTATAAACATGGAAATATTTACACCGCTATCTGTATAAACATGGAAATTTCAACACCATTATCTGTATAAATATGGAAACATCTACACCGCTATCTGTATAAACATGGAAATATCTACACCGCTATCTGTATAAACATGGAAATATCTACACCGCGATCTGTATAAACATGGAAATATCTACACCGCGATCTGTATAAACATGGAAATAACTTCACCAAAATCTGTATAAACATGGAAATATCTAAACCGCTACCTGTATAAACATGGTAATATCTACACCACCATCTATATAAACATGTAAATATCTACACCGCAATCTGTATAAACATGGAAATATCTACAATGCCATCTGCAGAAAGATGGAAATATCTACACCGCAATCTGTGTAAACATGGAACTATCAACACTGCTATCTGTAAACACATGGAAATATCTACACCGCTATCTGTAAAGACATGGAAATATCTACACCGCGATCTGTATAAACATGGAAATATCTACACCGCGATCTGTATAAACATGGAAATATCTACACCGCGATCTGTATAGACAAGGAAATATCTACACCGCTATCTGTATAAACATGGAAATATCTACACAGCTATCTCTATAAACATGGAAATATCTACACCGCCATCTGTATTAACATGGAAATACCTATACAGTCTTCTGTGTAAACATGGAAATATCTACACCACCATCAGTATAAACATGGAAATATCTTCAGTGCCATCTGAATACACATGGAAATACCTACACGGCAATATGTGTATAGATGGAAACATCAACACGGCCATCTGTACAAACATGGAAATATCTACACTGCTATCTCTATAAACATGGAAATATCTACACTGCGGTCTGTATAAACATGGAAATATCTACACCATGATCTGTATAAACATGGAAATATATACACCGCTATCTGTATAAACATGGAAATATCTGCACCGCAATCTGTATAAACATGGAAATATCTACACCGCGATCTGTATAAACATGGAAATATCTACACAGCGATCTGTATAAACATGGAAATATCTGCAACACGATCTGTATAAACATGGAAATATCTACACCATGATCTGTATAAACATGGAAATATATACACCGCTATCTGTATAAACATGGAAATATCTGCACCGCTATCTCTATAAACATGGAAATATCTACAAAGACATCTGTATGAACATGGAAATACCTACACAGTCATGTGTAGGAACATTTAAATATCTACACTGCCATCTGTATAAACATAGAAATATCTACAAAGCCCTCTGTATAAATATGGAAATATCTGCATAGGCATCTGTGTAAACATGGAAATATCTGCACCGCTATCTGTATAAACATGGAAATAGCTACACCGCTGTCTCTATAAACATGGTAATATGTACACCGCTATGTGTATAAACATGGAAATATCTCCACTGCTCTCTGTATAAACATGGAAATATCGACAGCGCCATCACTATAAACATTGAAATATCTACACTGCCATCTGTAAAAACATGGAAATATCTACACCGCCAACTGTATAAACATGGAAATATCTACACCACCATCTGTATAAACATGGAAATAACTACAATACCTTCTGTATACACATGGAAATATCTACACAGACATCTGTATAAATATGGAAATAACTACACTGCCATCTGTATCAACATGGAAATATCTACACTGCCATCTGTAGAAAGATGGAAATATCTACACCGCTATCTCTATAAATATGGAAATATCTACACCGCCATCTCTATAAACATGAAAATATCTACACTGCCATCTCCATAAAGATGGAAGTATCTACTCCGCCATGTGTATAAACACGGAAATATCTACACCACCATCTGTGTAAACATGGAAATATCTACACCGCTATCTGTATAAACATGGAAATATCTACACCGCCATCTGCATGTCCATGGGAATTTCTAGGCCGCCATCTGTATAAACATGGAAATATCTACACGGCCATCTGTGTATAGATGGAAATATCAACACAGCCATCTGTACAAACATGGAAATATCTACACCGCTATCTCTATAAACATGGAAGTATCTGCACTGCCATCTGTAAAAACATGGAAATACCTATACAGTCATCTGTAGAAACATGGAAATATCTACAATGCCATCTGTATACACATGGATATATCTAAACAGCCATCTGTATAAGCATGTAAATATCTTCACTGCTATCTCTATAAACATGGAAATATCTACACCGCCATCTCTATAAACATGAAAATATCTACAGTGCCATCTCCATAAATATGGAACTAACTTCTCCGCCATCAGTATAAACATGGAAACATCTACACCGCCATCTGTGTGAACAAGGAAATATCTACAATTCCATCAGGATAAAGATATAAATATCTGCACCGCGAGCTGTATAAACATGTAAATATCTACATCGCTATCTGTATAAACATGGAAATACCAACACCGCTATCGGTATAAACATGGAAATATCTACAACGCCATCTATATAAACATGGAAATATCTACAACGCTATGTCTATAAACATGGAAATACCTACACCGCTATCTCTGTAAACATGGAAATATCTACACCTCTATCTGTATAAACATGGAAATATCTACACCACCATCTATATAAACATGGAAATATCTACACCGCCATCTGTATAAACATGGAAATATCTACAATGCCATCTGTAGAAAGATGGAAATATCTACACCGCAATCTGTGTAAACATGGAAATATATACACCGATATCTGTATAAACATGGAAATATCTACACCGCAATCTGTATAAACATGGAAATATCTACACCGTGATCTGTATAAACATGGAAATATCTACACAGCGATCTGTATAAACATGGAAATATCTGCAACACGATCTGTATAAACATGGAAATATCTACACCATGATCTGTATAAACATGGAAATATATACACCGCTATCTGTATAAACATGGAAATATCTGCACCGCTATCTCTATAAACATGGAAATATCTACAAAGACATCTGTATGAACATGGAAATACCTACACAGTCATGTGTAGGAACATTTAAATATCTACACTGCCATCTGTATAAACATAGAAATATCTACAAAGCCCTCTGTATAAATATGGAAATATCTGCATAGGCATCTGTGTAAACATGGAAATATCTGCACCGCTATCTGTATAAACATGGAAATACCTACACCGCTGTCTCTATAAACATGGTAATATGTACACCGCTATGTGTATAAACATGGAAATATCTCCACTGCTCTCTGTATAAACATGGAAATATCTCCACCGTTATCTGTATAAACATGGAAATATCGATAGGGCCATCACTATAAACATTGAAATATCTACACTGCCATCTGTATAAACATGGAAATATCTACACCGCCAACTGTATAAACATGGAAATATCTACACCACCATCTGTATAAACATGGGAATAACTACAATACCTTCTGTATACACATGGAAATATCTACACAGACATCTGTATAAATATGGAAATAACTACACTGCCATCTGTATCAACATGGAAATATCTACACTGCCATCTGTAGAAAGATGGAAATATCTACACCGCTATCTCTATAAATATGGAAATATCTACACCGCCATCTCTATAAACATGAAAATATCTACACTGCCATCTCCATAAAGATGGAAGTATCTACTCCGCCATGTGTATAAACACGGAAATATCTACACCACCATCTGTGTAAACATGGAAATATCTACACCGCTATCTGTATAAACATAGAAATATCTACACCGCCATCTGCATGTCCATGGGAATTTCTATGCCGCCATCTGTATAAACATGGAAATATCTACACGGCCATCTGTGTATAGATGGAAATATCAACACAGCCATCTGTACAAACATGGAAATATCTACACCGCTATCTCTATAAACATGGAAGTATCTGCACTGCCATCTGTAAAAACATGGAAATACCTATACAGTCATCTGTATAAACATGGAAATATCTACAATGCCATCTGTATACACATGGATATATCTAAACAGCCATCTGTATAAGCATGTAAATATCTTCACTGCTATCTCTATAAACATGGAAATATCTACACCGCCATCTCTATAAACATGAAAATATCTACAGTGCCATCTCCATAAATATGGGACTAACTTCTCCGCCATCTCTATAAACATGGAAACATCTACACCGCCATCTGTGTGAACAAGGAAATATCTACAATTCCATCAGGATAAAGATATAAATATCTGCACCGCGAGCTGTATAAACATGTAAATATCTACATCGCTATCTGTATAAACATGGAAATACCAACACCGCTATCGGTATAAACATGGAAATATCTACAACGCCATCTATATAAACATGGAAATATCTACAACGCTATGTCTATAAACATGGAAATACCTACACCGCTATCTCTGTAAACATGGAAATATCTACACCTCTATCTGTATAAACATGGAAATATCTACACCACCATCTATATAAACATGGAAATATCTACACCGCCATCTGTATAAACATGGAAATATCTACAATGCCATCTGTAGAAAGATGGAAATATCTACACCGCAATCTGTGTAAACATGGAAATATATACACCGATATCTGTATAAACATGGAAATATCTACACCGCAATCTGTATAAACATGGAAATATCTACACCGCGATCTGTATAAACATGGAAATATCTACACCGCGATCTGTATAAACATGGAAATATCTGCACCGCGATCTGTATAAACATGGAAATATCTACACTGCGATCTGTATAAACATGGAAATATCTACACCGCAATCTGTATAAACGTGGAAATATCTAAAAAGCTATCTCCATAAACATGGAAATATCTACACCGCCATCTGTATAAACATGGAAATACCTACAAAGTAATCTGTATAAACATGGAAATATCTACACAGCCATCTGTATAAACCTGGAAATATCTACACAGCCATCTGTATATACGTTGAAATATCTACACCGCAATCTGTATAAACATGGAAATAACTACACCGCTATTTGTATAAACAAGCAAATATCTACACCGTGATCTGTATAAACATGGAATTATCTACACCGCCATCTCTATAAACATGGAAATATCTACACCATGATCTGTATAAACATGGAAATATATACCCCGCTATCTGTATAAACATGGAAATATCTGCACCGCTATCTTTATAAACATGGAAATATCTACAAAGACATCTGTATAAACATGGAAATACCTACACAGTCATGTGTAGGAACATTTGAATATCTACACTGCCATCTGTATAAACATTCAAATATCTTCAAAGCCCTCTGTATAAATATGGAAATATCTGCATAGGCATCTGTGTAAACCTGGAAATACCTGCACCACTATCTGTATAAAAATGGAAATAACTACACCGCTGTCTCTATAAACACGGAAATATGTACACCGCTATGTGTAAACATGGAAATATCTCCACTGCTCTCTGTATAAAAATGGAAATATCTCCACAGTTACCTGTATAAACATGGAAATATCTACAGCGCCATCTCTATAAACATTGAAATATCTACACTGCCATCAGTAAAAACATGGAAATATCTACACCGCCAACTGTATAAACATGTAAATATCTACACCACCATCTGTATAAACATGGAAATACCTACAATACCATCTGTATACACATGGAAATATCTACACAGACATCTGTATAAATATGGAAATATCTACACGGCCATCTGTATAAACATGGAAATATCTACACTGCCATCTGTAGAATGATGGAAATATCTACACCGCTATCTCTATAAATATGGAAATATCTACACCGCCATCTCTATAAACATGAAAATATCTACACTGCCATCTCCATAAAGATGGAAGTATCTACTCCGCCATGTGTATAAACACGGAAATATCTACACCACAATCTGTGTAAACATGGAAATATCTACACCGCCATCTGCATGCCCATGGAAATATCTACACCGCCATCTGTACAAACATGGAAATATCTACACGGCCATCTGTGTATACATGGAAATATCAACACAGCCATCTGTACAAACATGGAAATATCAACATCGCTATCTTTATAAACATGGAAATATCTGCACTGCCATCTGTAAAAACATGGAAATACATATACAGTCATCTGTATAAACATGGAAATATCTACAATGCCATCTGTATACACATGGAAATATCTACACAGCCACCTGTAGAAACAAGTAAATATCTACACTGCTATCTCTATAAACACTGAAATATCTACACCGCCATCTCAATAAACATGGAAATATCCACACTGCCATCTCCATAAACATGGAACTAACTACACCGCCATCTGTGTAAACATGGAAACATCTACACCGCCATCTGTGTGAATAAGGAAATATCTACAATGCCATCTGTATAAAGATATTATTATCTGCATCACGAGCTGTATAAACATGGAAATATCTACATCGCTATCTGTATAAACATGGAAATACCAACACCGCTATCGGTATAAAAATGGAAATATCTACAACGCCATCTATATAAACATGGAAATATCTACACCGCTATGTCTATAAACATGGAAATACCTACACCGCTATCTCTATAAACATGGAAATATCTACAGAGCCATCTGTATAAACATGGAAATATCTACACAGCCATCTCTATATACGTGGAAATATGTACACCGCTATCTGTATAAACATGGATATAACTACACCGCTATTTGTATAAACAAGCAAATATCTGCACCGTGATCTGTATAAACATGGAAATATCTACACCGCCATCTATATAAACATGGAAATATCTACACCCCTATCTGTATAAACATGGAAATATCCACACCGCTATCTCTGTAAACATGGAAAAATCAACACCGCTATCTCTATGAACATGGAAATATCTCCACCGCCATCTCTGTAAACATGGAAATATCTACACTACGATCAGTATAAACATGGAAATATCTACACCGCTATCTGTATAAACATGGAAATACCTCCAATGCTATCTCTATAAACATCGAAATATCTACACCGCCATCTGTATAAACATGGAAATACTTACAAATTTATCTGTATAAACATGGAAATATCTACACCGCCATCTGTATAAACATGGAAATATCTACACAGCCATGTGTATATACATGGAAATATCTACACCGCTATCTATATAAACATGGAAATAACTACACCGCTATCTGTATAAACATGGAAATATCTACACAACCATCTACGTATCCATGGAAATATCTGAGCCGCCATCTGTGTAAACATGGAAATATCTACACGGTCATCTGTGTATAGATGGAAATATCAACACCGCCATCTGTACAAACATGGAAATATCTGCACCGCTATCTATATAACCGTGGAAATATCTACAACGCAGTCTGTATAAACATGGAAGTATCTACACCGCTATCTGTATAAACATGGAGATATCTACACCACTATCTCTATAAACATGGAAATATCTACACCATGATCTGTATAAACATGGAAATATTTACACCGCTATCTGTATAAACATGGAAATTTCAACACCATTATCTGTATAAATATGGAAACATCTACACCGCTATCTGTATAAACATGGAAATATCTACACCGCTATCTGTATAAACATGGAAATATCTACACCGCGATCTGTATAAACATGGAAATATCTACACCGCGATCTGTATAAACATGGAAATAACTTCACCAAAATCTGTATAAACATGGAAATATCTAAACCGCTACCTGTATAAACATGGTAATATCTACACCACCATCTATATAAACATGTAAATATCTACACCGCAATCTGTATAAACATGGAAATATCTACAATGCCATCTGCAGAAAGATGGAAATATCTACACCGCAATCTGTGTAAACATGGAACTATCAACACTGCTATCTGTAAACACATGGAAATATCTACACCGCTATCTGTAAAGACATGGAAATATCTACACCGCGATCTGTATAAACATGGAAATATCTACACCGCGATCTGTATAAAGATGGAAATATCTACACCGCGATCTGTATAGACAAGGAAATATCTACACCGCTATCTGTATAAACATGGAAATATCTACACAGCTATCTCTATAAACATGGAAATATCTACACCGCCATCTGTATTAACATGGAAATACCTATACAGTCTTCTGTGTAAACATGGAAATATCTACACCACCATCAGTATAAACATGGAAATATCTTCAGTGCCATCTGAATACACATGGAAATACCTACACGGCAATATGTGTATAGATGGAAACATCAACACGGCCATCTGTACAAACATGGAAATATCTACACTGCTATCTCTATAAACATGGAAATATCTACACTGCGGTCTGTATAAACATGGAAATATCTACACCATGATCTGTATAAACATGGAAATATATACACCGCTATCTGTATAAACATGGAAATATCTGCACCGCAATCTGTATAAACATGGAAATATCTACACCGCGATCTGTATAAACATGGAAATATCTACACAGCGATCTGTATAAACATGGAAATATCTGCAACACGATCTGTATAAACATGGAAATATCTACACCATGATCTGTATAAACATGGAAATATATACACCGCTATCTGTATAAACATGGAAATATCTGCACCGCTATCTCTATAAACATGGAAATATCTACAAAGACATCTGTATGAACATGGAAATACCTACACAGTCATGTGTAGGAACATTTAAATATCTACACTGCCATCTGTATAAACATAGAAATATCTACAAAGCCCTCTGTATAAATATGGAAATATCTGCATAGGCATCTGTGTAAACATGGAAATATCTGCACCGCTATCTGTATAAACATGGAAATACCTACACCGCTGTCTCTATAAACATGGTAATATGTACACCGCTATGTGTATAAACATGGAAATATCTCCACTGCTCTCTGTATAAACATGGAAATATCTCCACCGTTATCTGTATAAACATGGAAATATCGATAGGGCCATCACTATAAACATTGAAATATCTACACTGCCATCTGTATAAACATGGAAATATCTACACCGCCAACTGTATAAACATGGAAATATCTACACCACCATCTGTATAAACATGGGAATAACTACAATACCTTCTGTATACACATGGAAATATCTACACAGACATCTGTATAAATATGGAAATAACTACACTGCCATCTGTATCAACATGGAAATATCTACACTGCCATCTGTAGAAAGATGGAAATATCTACACCGCTATCTCTATAAATATGGAAATATCTACACCGCCATCTCTATAAACATGAAAATATCTACACTGCCATCTCCATAAAGATGGAAGTATCTACTCCGCCATGTGTATAAACACGGAAATATCTACACCACCATCTGTGTAAACATGGAAATATCTACACCGCTATCTGTATAAACATAGAAATATCTACACCGCCATCTGCATGTCCATGGGAATTTCTATGCCGCCATCTGTATAAACATGGAAATATCTACACGGCCATCTGTGTATAGATGGAAATATCAACACAGCCATCTGTACAAACATGGAAATATCTACACCGCTATCTCTATAAACATGGAAGTATCTGCACTGCCATCTGTAAAAACATGGAAATACCTATACAGTCATCTGTAGAAACATGGAAATATCTACAATGCCATCTGTATACACATGGATATATCTAAACAGCCATCTGTATAAGCATGTAAATATCTTCACTGCTATCTCTATAAACATGGAAATATCTACACCGCCATCTCTATAAACATGAAAATATCTACAGTGCCATCTCCATAAATATGGGACTAACTTCTCCGCCATCTCTATAAACATGGAAACATCTACACCGCCATCTGTGTGAACAAGGAAATATCTACAATTCCATCAGGATAAAGATATAAATATCTGCACCGCGAGCTGTATAAACATGTAAATATCTACATCGCTATCTGTATAAACATGGAAATACCAACACCGCTATCGGTATAAACATGGAAATATCTACAACGCCATCTATATAAACATGGAAATATCTACAACGCTATGTCTATAAACATGGAAATACCTACACCGCTATCTCTGTAAACATGGAAATATCTACACCTCTATCTGTATAAACATGGAAATATCTACACCACCATCTATATAAACATGGAAATATCTACACCGCCATCTGTATAAACATGGAAATATCTACAATGCCATCTGTAGAAAGATGGAAATATCTACACCGCAATCTGTGTAAACATGGAAATATATACACCGATATCTGTATAAACATGGAAATATCTACACCGCAATCTGTATAAACATGGAAATATCTACACCGCGATCTGTATAAACATGGAAATATCTACACCGCGATCTGTATAAACATGGAAATATCTGCACCGCGATCTGTATAAACATGGAAATATCTACACTGCGATCTGTATAAACATGGAAATATCTACACCGCAATCTGTATAAACGTGGAAATATCTAAAAAGCTATCTCCATAAACATGGAAATATCTACACCGCCATCTGTATAAACATGGAAATACCTACAAAGTAATCTGTATAAACATGGAAATATCTACACAGCCATCTGTATAAACCTGGAAATATCTACACAGCCATCTGTATATACGTTGAAATATCTACACCGCAATCTGTATAAACATGGAAATAACTACACCGCTATTTGTATAAACAAGCAAATATCTACACCGTGATCTGTATAAACATGGAATTATCTACACCGCCATCTCTATAAACATGGAAATATCTACACCATGATCTGTATAAACATGGAAATATATACCCCGCTATCTGTATAAACATGGAAATATCTGCACCGCTATCTTTATAAACATGGAAATATCTACAAAGACATCTGTATAAACATGGAAATACCTACACAGTCATGTGTAGGAACATTTGAATATCTACACTGCCATCTGTATAAACATTCAAATATCTTCAAAGCCCTCTGTATAAATATGGAAATATCTGCATAGGCATCTGTGTAAACCTGGAAATACCTGCACCACTATCTGTATAAAAATGGAAATAACTACACCGCTGTCTCTATAAACACGGAAATATGTACACCGCTATGTGTAAACATGGAAATATCTCCACTGCTCTCTGTATAAAAATGGAAATATCTCCACAGTTACCTGTATAAACATGGAAATATCTACAGCGCCATCTCTATAAACATTGAAATATCTACACTGCCATCAGTAAAAACATGGAAATATCTACACCGCCAACTGTATAAACATGTAAATATCTACACCACCATCTGTATAAACATGGAAATACCTACAATACCATCTGTATACACATGGAAATATCTACACAGACATCTGTATAAATATGGAAATATCTACACGGCCATCTGTATAAACATGGAAATATCTACACTGCCATCTGTAGAATGATGGAAATATCTACACCGCTATCTCTATAAATATGGAAATATCTACACCGCCATCTCTATAAACATGAAAATATCTACACTGCCATCTCCATAAAGATGGAAGTATCTACTCCGCCATGTGTATAAACACGGAAATATCTACACCACAATCTGTGTAAACATGGAAATATCTACACCGCCATCTGCATGCCCATGGAAATATCTACACCGCCATCTGTACAAACATGGAAATATCTACACGGCCATCTGTGTATACATGGAAATATCAACACAGCCATCTGTACAAACATGGAAATATCAACATCGCTATCTTTATAAACATGGAAATATCTGCACTGCCATCTGTAAAAACATGGAAATACATATACAGTCATCTGTATAAACATGGAAATATCTACAATGCCATCTGTATACACATGGAAATATCTACACAGCCACCTGTAGAAACAAGTAAATATCTACACTGCTATCTCTATAAACACTGAAATATCTACACCGCCATCTCAATAAACATGGAAATATCCACACTGCCATCTCCATAAACATGGAACTAACTACACCGCCATCTGTGTAAACATGGAAACATCTACACCGCCATCTGTGTGAATAAGGAAATATCTACAATGCCATCTGTATAAAGATATTATTATCTGCATCACGAGCTGTATAAACATGGAAATATCTACATCGCTATCTGTATAAACATGGAAATACCAACACCGCTATCGGTATAAAAATGGAAATATCTACAACGCCATCTATATAAACATGGAAATATCTACACCGCTATGTCTATAAACATGGAAATACCTACACCGCTATCTCTATAAACATGGAAATATCTACAGAGCCATCTGTATAAACATGGAAATATCTACACAGCCATCTCTATATACGTGGAAATATGTACACCGCTATCTGTATAAACATGGATATAACTACACCGCTATTTGTATAAACAAGCAAATATCTGCACCGTGATCTGTATAAACATGGAAATATCTACACCGCCATCTATATAAACATGGAAATATCTACACCCCTATCTGTATAAACATGGAAATATCCACACCGCTATCTCTGTAAACATGGAAAAATCAACACCGCTATCTCTATGAACATGGAAATATCTCCACCGCCATCTCTGTAAACATGGAAATATCTACACTACGATCAGTATAAACATGGAAATATCTACACCGCTATCTGTATAAACATGGAAATACCTCCAATGCTATCTCTATAAACATCGAAATATCTACACCGCCATCTGTATAAACATGGAAATACTTACAAATTTATCTGTATAAACATGGAAATATCTACACCGCCATCTGTATAAACATGGAAATATCTACACAGCCATGTGTATATACATGGAAATATCTACACCGCTATCTATATAAACATGGAAATAACTACACCGCTATCTGTATAAACATGGAAATATCTACACAACCATCTACGTATCCATGGAAATATCTGAGCCGCCATCTGTGTAAACATGGAAATATCTACACGGTCATCTGTGTATAGATGGAAATATCAACACCGCCATCTGTACAAACATGGAAATATCTGCACCGCTATCTATATAACCGTGGAAATATCTACAACGCAGTCTGTATAAACATGGAAGTATCTACACCGCTATCTGTATAAACATGGAGATATCTACACCACTATCTCTATAAACATGGAAATATCTACACCATGATCTGTATAAACATGGAAATATTTACACCGCTATCTGTATAAACATGGAAATTTCAACACCATTATCTGTATAAATATGGAAACATCTACACCGCTATCTGTATAAACATGGAAATATCTACACCGCTATCTGTATAAACATGGAAATATCTACACCGCGATCTGTATAAACATGGAAATATCTACACCGCGATCTGTATAAACATGGAAATAACTTCACCAAAATCTGTATAAACATGGAAATATCTAAACCGCTACCTGTATAAACATGGTAATATCTACACCACCATCTATATAAACATGTAAATATCTACACCGCAATCTGTATAAACATGGAAATATCTACAATGCCATCTGCAGAAAGATGGAAATATCTACACCGCAATCTGTGTAAACATGGAACTATCAACACTGCTATCTGTAAACACATGGAAATATCTACACCGCTATCTGTAAAGACATGGAAATATCTACACCGCGATCTGTATAAACATGGAAATATCTACACCGCGATCTGTATAAACATGGAAATATCTACACCGCGATCTGTATAGACAAGGAAATATCTACACCGCTATCTGTATAAACATGGAAATATCTACACAGCTATCTCTATAAACATGGAAATATCTACACCGCCATCTGTATTAACATGGAAATACCTATACAGTCTTCTGTGTAAACATGGAAATATCTACACCACCATCAGTATAAACATGGAAATATCTTCAGTGCCATCTGAATACACATGGAAATACCTACACGGCAATATGTGTATAGATGGAAACATCAACACGGCCATCTGTACAAACATGGAAATATCTACACTGCTATCTCTATAAACATGGAAATATCTACACTGCGGTCTGTATAAACATGGAAATATCTACACCATGATCTGTATAAACATGGAAATATATACACCGCTATCTGTATAAACATGGAAATATCTGCACCGCAATCTGTATAAACATGGAAATATCTACACCGCGATCTGTATAAACATGGAAATATCTACACAGCGATCTGTATAAACATGGAAATATCTGCAACACGATCTGTATAAACATGGAAATATCTACACCATGATCTGTATAAACATGGAAATATATACACCGCTATCTGTATAAACATGGAAATATCTGCACCGCTATCTCTATAAACATGGAAATATCTACAAAGACATCTGTATGAACATGGAAATACCTACACAGTCATGTGTAGGAACATTTAAATATCTACACTGCCATCTGTATAAACATAGAAATATCTACAAAGCCCTCTGTATAAATATGGAAATATCTGCATAGGCATCTGTGTAAACATGGAAATATCTGCACCGCTATCTGTATAAACATGGAAATAGCTACACCGCTGTCTCTATAAACATGGTAATATGTACACCGCTATGTGTATAAACATGGAAATATCTCCACTGCTCTCTGTATAAACATGGAAATATCGACAGCGCCATCACTATAAACATTGAAATATCTACACTGCCATCTGTAAAAACATGGAAATATCTACACCGCCAACTGTATAAACATGGAAATATCTACACCACCATCTGTATAAACATGGAAATAACTACAATACCTTCTGTATACACATGGAAATATCTACACAGACATCTGTATAAATATGGAAATAACTACACTGCCATCTGTATCAACATGGAAATATCTACACTGCCATCTGTAGAAAGATGGAAATATCTACACCGCTATCTCTATAAATATGGAAATATCTACACCGCCATCTCTATAAACATGAAAATATCTACACTGCCATCTCCATAAAGATGGAAGTATCTACTCCGCCATGTGTATAAACACGGAAATATCTACACCACCATCTGTGTAAACATGGAAATATCTACACCGCTATCTGTATAAACATGGAAATATCTACACCGCCATCTGCATGTCCATGGGAATTTCTAGGCCGCCATCTGTATAAACATGGAAATATCTACACGGCCATCTCTGTATAGATGGAAATATCAACACAGCCATCTGTACAAACATGGAAATATCTACACCGCTATCTCTATAAACATGGAAGTATCTGCACTGCCATCTGTAAAAACATGGAAATACCTATACAGTCATCTGTAGAAACATGGAAATATCTACAATGCCATCTGTATACACATGGATATATCTAAACAGCCATCTGTATAAGCATGTAAATATCTTCACTGCTATCTCTATAAACATGGAAATATCTACACCGCCATCTCTATAAACATGAAAATATCTACAGTGCCATCTCCATAAATATGGAACTAACTTCTCCGCCATCAGTATAAACATGGAAACATCTACACCGCCATCTGTGTGAACAAGGAAATATCTACAATTCCATCAGGATAAAGATATAAATATCTGCACCGCGAGCTGTATAAACATGTAAATATCTACATCGCTATCTGTATAAACATGGAAATACCAACACCGCTATCGGTATAAACATGGAAATATCTACAACGCCATCTATATAAACATGGAAATATCTACAACGCTATGTCTATAAACATGGAAATACCTACACCGCTATCTCTGTAAACATGGAAATATCTACACCTCTATCTGTATAAACATGGAAATATCTACACCACCATCTATATAAACATGGAAATATCTACACCGCCATCTGTATAAACATGGAAATATCTACAATGCCATCTGTAGAAAGATGGAAATATCTACACCGCAATCTGTGTAAACATGGAAATATATACACCGATATCTGTATAAACATGGAAATATCTACACCGCAATCTGTATAAACATGGAAATATCTACACCGTGATCTGTATAAACATGGAAATATCTACACAGCGATCTGTATAAACATGGAAATATCTGCAACACGATCTGTATAAACATGGAAATATCTACACCATGATCTGTATAAACATGGAAATATATACACCGCTATCTGTATAAACATGGAAATATCTGCACCGCTATCTCTATAAACATGGAAATATCTACAAAGACATCTGTATGAACATGGAAATACCTACACAGTCATGTGTAGGAACATTTAAATATCTACACTGCCATCTGTATAAACATAGAAATATCTACAAAGCCCTCTGTATAAATATGGAAATATCTGCATAGGCATCTGTGTAAACATGGAAATATCTGCACCGCTATCTGTATAAACATGGAAATACCTACACCGCTGTCTCTATAAACATGGTAATATGTACACCGCTATGTGTATAAACATGGAAATATCTCCACTGCTCTCTGTATAAACATGGAAATATCTCCACCGTTATCTGTATAAACATGGAAATATCGATAGGGCCATCACTATAAACATTGAAATATCTACACTGCCATCTGTATAAACATGGAAATATCTACACCGCCAACTGTATAAACATGGAAATATCTACACCACCATCTGTATAAACATGGGAATAACTACAATACCTTCTGTATACACATGGAAATATCTACACAGACATCTGTATAAATATGGAAATAACTACACTGCCATCTGTATCAACATGGAAATATCTACACTGCCATCTGTAGAAAGATGGAAATATCTACACCGCTATCTCTATAAATATGGAAATATCTACACCGCCATCTCTATAAACATGAAAATATCTACACTGCCATCTCCATAAAGATGGAAGTATCTACTCCGCCATGTGTATAAACACGGAAATATCTACACCACCATCTGTGTAAACATGGAAATATCTACACCGCTATCTGTATAAACATAGAAATATCTACACCGCCATCTGCATGTCCATGGGAATTTCTATGCCGCCATCTGTATAAACATGGAAATATCTACACGGCCATCTGTGTATAGATGGAAATATCAACACAGCCATCTGTACAAACATGGAAATATCTACACCGCTATCTCTATAAACATGGAAGTATCTGCACTGCCATCTGTAAAAACATGGAAATACCTATACAGTCATCTGTATAAACATGGAAATATCTACAATGCCATCTGTATACACATGGATATATCTAAACAGCCATCTGTATAAGCATGTAAATATCTTCACTGCTATCTCTATAAACATGGAAATATCTACACCGCCATCTCTATAAACATGAAAATATCTACAGTGCCATCTCCATAAATATGGGACTAACTTCTCCGCCATCTCTATAAACATGGAAACATCTACACCGCCATCTGTGTGAACAAGGAAATATCTACAATTCCATCAGGATAAAGATATAAATATCTGCACCGCGAGCTGTATAAACATGTAAATATCTACATCGCTATCTGTATAAACATGGAAATACCAACACCGCTATCGGTATAAACATGGAAATATCTACAACGCCATCTATATAAACATGGAAATATCTACAACGCTATGTCTATAAACATGGAAATACCTACACCGCTATCTCTGTAAACATGGAAATATCTACACCTCTATCTGTATAAACATGGAAATATCTACACCACCATCTATATAAACATGGAAATATCTACACCGCCATCTGTATAAACATGGAAATATCTACAATGCCATCTGTAGAAAGATGGAAATATCTACACCGCAATCTGTGTAAACATGGAAATATATACACCGATATCTGTATAAACATGGAAATATCTACACCGCAATCTGTATAAACATGGAAATATCTACACCGCGATCTGTATAAACATGGAAATATCTACACAGCGATCTGTATAAACATGGAAATATCTGCAACACGATCTGTATAAACATGGAAATATCTACACCATGATCTGTATAAACATGGAAATATATACACCGCTATCTGTATAAACATGAAAATATCTGCACCGCTATCTCTATAAACATGGAAATATCTACAAAGACATCTGTATGAACATGGAAATACCTACACAGTCATGTGTAGGAACATTTAAATATCTACACTGCCATCTGTATAAACAAAGAAATATCTACAAAGCCCTCTGAATAAATATGGAAATATCTGCATAGGCATCTGTGTAAACATGGAAATATCTGCACCGCTATCTGTATAAACATGGAAATACCTACACCGCTGTCTCTATAAACATGGTAATATGTACACCGCTATGTGTATAAACATGGAAATATCTCCACTGCTCTCTGTATAAACATGGAAATATCTCCACCGTTATCTGTATAAACATGGAAATATCGACAGCGCCATCACTATAAACATTGAAATATCTACACTGCCATCTGTAAAAACATGGAAATATCTACACCGCCAACTGTATAAACATGGAAATATCTACACCACCATCTGTATAAACATGGAAATAACTACAATACCATCTGTATACACATGGAAATATCTACACAGACATCTGTATAAATATGGAAATAACTACACTGCCATCTGTATAAACATGGAAATATCTACACTGCCATCTGTAGAAAATGGAAATATCTACACCGCTATCTCTATAAATATGGAAATATCTACACCGCCATCTCTATAAACATGAAAATATCTACACTGCCATCTCCATAAAGATGGAAGTATCTACTCCGCCATGTGAATAAACACGGAAATATCTACACCACCATCTGTGTAAACATGGAAATATCTACACCGCTATCTGTATAAACATGGAAATATCTACACCGCCATCTGCATGTCCATGGGAATTTCTACGCCGCCATCTGTATAAACATGGAAATATCTACACGGCCATCTGTGTATAGATGGAAATATCAACACAGCCATCTGTACAAACATGGAAATATCTACAGCGCTATCTCTATAAACATGGAAATATCTGCACTGCCATCTGTAAAAACATGGAAATACCTATACAGTCATCTGTGTAAACATGGAAATATCTACAATGCCATCTGTATACACATGGAAATATCTAAACAGCCATCTGTATAAGCATGTAAATATCTTCACTGCTATCTCTATAAACATGGAAATATCTACACCGCCATCTCTATAAACATGAAAATATCTACAGTGCCATCTCCATAAATATGGAACTAACTACTCCGCCATCTGTATAAACATGGAAACATCTACACCGCCATCTGTGTGAACAAGGAAATATCTACAATTCCATCAGGATAAAGATATAAATATCTGCACCGCGAGCTGTATAAACATGTAAATATCTACATCGCTATCTGTATAAACATGGAAATACCAACACCGCTATCGGTATAAACATGGAAATATCTACAACGCCATCTATATAAACATGGAAATATCTACACCGCTATGTCTATAAACATGGAAATACCTACACCGCTATCTCTGTAAACATGGAAATATCTACACCTCTATCTGTATAAACATGGAAATATCTACACCACCATCTATATAAACATGGAAATATCTACACCGCCATCTGTATAAACATGGAAATATCTACAATGCCATCTGTAGAAAGATGGAAATATCTACACCGCAATCTGTGTAAACATGGAAATATATACACCGATATCTGTATAAACATGGAAATATCTACACCGCAATCTGTATAAACATGGAAATATCTACACCGCGATCTGTATAAACATGGAAATATCTACACAGCGATCTGTATAAACATGGAAATATCTGCAACACGATCTGTATAAACATGGAAATATCTACAACATGATCTGCATAAACATGGAAATATATACACCGCTATCTGTATAAACATGGAAATATCTGCACCGCTATCTCTATAAACATGGAAATATCTACAAAGACATCTGTATGAACATGGAAATACCTACACAGTCATGTGTAGGAACTTTTAAATATCTACACTGCCATCTGTATAAACATAGAAATATCTACAAAGCCCTCTGTATACATATGGAAATATCTGCATAGGCATCTGTGTAAACATGGAAATATCTGCACCGCTATCTGTATAAACATGGAAATACCTACACCGCTGTCTCTATAAACATGGTAATATGTACACCGCTATGTGTATAAACATGGAAATATCTCCACTGCTCTCTGTATAAACATGGAAATATCTCCACCGTTATCTGTATAAACATGGAAATATCGACAGCGCCATCACTATAAACATTGAAATATCTACACTGCCATCTGTAAAAACATGGAAATATCTACACCGCCAACTGTATAAACATGGAAATATCTACACCACCATCTGTATAAACATGGAAATAACTACAATACCTTCTGTATACACATGGAAATATCTACACAGACATCTGTATAAATATGGAAATAACTACACTGCCATCTGTATCAACATGGAAATATCTACACTGCCATCTGTAGAAAGATGGAAATATCTACACCGCTATCTCTATAAATATGGAAATATCTACACCGCCATCTCTATAAACATGAAAATATCTACACTGCCATCTCCATAAAGATGGAAGTATCTACTCCGCCATGTGTATAAACACGGAAATATCTACACCACCATCTGTGTAAACATGGAAATATCTACACCGCTATCTGTATAAACATGGAAATATCTACACCGCCATCTGCATGTCCATGGGAATTTCTAGGCCGCCATCTGTATAAACATGGAAATATCTACACGGCCATCTGTGTATAGATGGAAATATCAACACAGCCATCTGTACAAACATGGAAATATCTACACCGCTATCTCTATAAACATGGAAGTATCTGCACTGCCATCTGTAAAAACATGGAAATACCTATACAGTCATCTGTAGAAACATGGAAATATCTACAATGCCATCTGTATACACATGGATATATCTAAACAGCCATCTGTATAAGCATGTAAATATCTTCACTGCTATCTCTATAAACATGGAAATATCTACACCGCCATCTCTATAAACATGAAAATATCTACAGTGCCATCTCCATAAATATGGAACTAACTACTCCGCCATCTGTATAAACATGGAAACATCTACACCGCCATCTGTGTGAACAAGGAAATATCTACAATTCCATCAGGATAAAGATATAAATATCTGCACCGCGAACTGTATAAACACGTAAATATCTACATCGCTATCTGTATAAACATGGAAATACCAACACCGCTATCGGTATAAACATGGAAATATCTACAACGCCATCTATATAAACATGGAAATATCTACACCGCTATGTCTATAAACATGGAAATACCTACACCGCTATCTCGGTAAACATGGAAATATCTACACCTCTATCTGTATAAACATGGAAATATCTACACCACCATCTATATAAACATGGAAATATCTACACCGCCATCTGTATAAACATGGAAATATCTACAATGCCATCTGTAGAAAGATGGAAATATCTACACCGCAATCTGTGTAAACATGGAAATATATACACCGATATCTGTATAAACATGCAAATATCTACACCGCAATCTGTATAAACATGGAAATATCTACACCGCGATCTGTATAAACATGGAAATATCTACACAGCGATCTGTATAAACATGGAAATATCTGCAACACGATCTGTATAAACATGGAAATATCTACACAATGATCTGTATAAACATGGAAATATATACACCGCTATCTGTATAAACATGGAAATATCTGCACCGCTATCTCTATAAACATGGAAATATCTACAAAGACATCTGTATGAACATGGAAATACCTACACAGTCATGTGTAGGAACATTTAAATATCTACACTGCCATCTGTATAAACATAGAAATATCTACAAAGCCCTCTGAATAAATATGGAAATATCTGCATAGGCATCTGTGTAAACATGGAAATATCTGCACCGCTATCTGTATAAACATGGAAATACCTACACCGCTGTCTCTATAAACATGGTAATATGTACACCGCTATGTGTATAAACATGGAAATATCTCCACTGCTCTCTGTATAAACATGGAAATATCTCCACCGTTATCTGTATAAACATGGAAATATCGACAGCGCCATCACTATAAACATTGAAATATCTACACTGCCATCTGTAAAAACATGGAAATATCTACACCGCCAACTGTATAAACATGGAAATATCTACACCACCATCTGTATAAACATGGAAATAACTACAATACCTTCTGTATACACATGGAAATATCTACACAGACATCTGTATAAATATGGAAATAACTACACTGCCATCTGTATCAACATGGAAATATCTACACTGCCATCTGTAGAAAGATGGAAATATCTACACCGCTATCTCTATAAATATGGAAATATCTACACCGCCATCTCTATAAACATGAAAATATCTACACTGCCATCTCCATAAAGATGGAAGTATCTACTCCGCCATGTGTATAAACACGGAAATATCTACACCACCATCTGTGTAAACATGGAAATATCTACACCGCTATCTGTATAAACATGGAAATATCTACACCGCCATCTGCATGTCCATGGGAATTTCTAGGCCGCCATCTGTATAAACATGGAAATATCTACACGGCCATCTGTGTATAGATGGAAATATCAACACAGCCATCTGTACAAACATGGAAATATCTACACCGCTATCTCTATAAACATGGAAGTATCTGCACTGCCATCTGTAAAAACATGGAAATACCTATACAGTCATCTGTAGAAACATGGAAATATCTACAATGCCATCTGTATACACATGGATATATCTAAACAGCCATCTGTATAAGCATGTAAATATCTTCACTGCTATCTCTATAAACATGGAAATATCTACACCGCCATCTCTATAAACATGAAAATATCTACAGTGCCATCTCCATAAATATGGAACTAACTACTCCGCCATCTGTATAAACATGGAAACATCTACACCGCCATCTGTGTGAACAAGGAAATATCTACAATTCCATCAGGATAAAGATATAAATATCTGCACCGCGAGCTGTATAAACACGTAAATATCTACATCGCTATCTTTATAAACATGGAAATACCAACACCGCTATCGGTATAAACATGGAAATATCTACAACGCCATCTATATAAACATGGAAATATCTACACCGCTATGTCTATAAACATGGAAATACCTACACCGCTATCTCTGTAAACATGGAAATATCTACACCTCTATCTGTATAAACATGGAAATATCTACACCACCATCTATATAAACATGGAAATATCTACACCGCCATCTGTATAAACATGGAAATATCTACAATGCCATCTGTAGAAAGATGGAAATATCTACACCGCAATCTGTGTAAACATGGAAATATATACACCGATATCTGTATAAACATGGAAATATCTACACCGCAATCTGTATAAACATGGAAATATCTACACCGCGATCTGTATAAACATGGAAATATCTACACAGCGATCTGTATAAACATGGAAATATCTGCAACACGATCTGTATAAACATGGAAATATCTACACCATGATCTGTATAAACATGGAAATATATACACCGCTATCTGTATAAACATGGAAATATCTGCACCGCTATCTCTATAAACATGGAAATATCTACAAAGACATCTGTATGAACATGGAAATACCTACACAGTCATGTGTAGGAACATTTAAATATCTACACTGCCATCTGTATAAACATAGAAATATCTACAAAGCCCTCTGTATAAATATGGAAATATCTGCATAGGCATCTGTGTAAACATGGAAATATCTGCACCGCTATCTGTATAAACATGGAAATACCTACACCGCTGTCTCTATAAACATGGTAATATGTACACCGCTATGTGTATAAACATGGAAATATCTCCACTGCTCTCTGTATAAACATGGAAATATCTCCACCGTTATCTGTATAAACATGGAAATATCGACAGCGCCATCACTATAAACATTGAAATATCTACACTGCCATCTGTAAAAACATGGAAATATCTACACCGCCAACTGTATAAACATGGAAATATCTACACCACCATCTGTGTAAACATGGAAATATCTACACCGCTATCTGTATAAACATGGAAATATCTACACCGCCATCTGCATGTCCATGGGAATTTCTAGGCCTCCATCTGTATAAACATGGAAATATCTACACGGCCATCTGTGTATAGATGGAAATATCAACACAGCCATCTGTACAAACATGGAAATATCTACACCGCTATCTCTATAAACATGGAAGTATCTGCACTGCCATCTGTAAAAACATGGAAATACCTATACAGTCATCTGTAGAAACATGGAAATATCTACAATGCCATCTGTATACACATGGATATATCTAAACAGCCATCTGTATAAGCATGTAAATATCTTCACTGCTATCTCTATAAACATGGAAATATCTACACCGCCATCTCTATAAACATGAAAATATCTACAGTGCCATCTCCATAAATATGGAACTAACTACTCCGCCATCTGTATAAACATGGAAACATCTACACCGCCATCTGTGTGAACAAGGAAATATCTACAATTCCATCAGGATAAAGATATAAATATCTGCACCGCGAGCTGTATAAACATGTAAATATCTACATCGCTATCTGTATAAACATGGAAATACCAACACCGCTATCGGTATAAACATGGAAATATCTACAACGCCATCTATATAAACATGGAAATATCTACACCGCTATGTCTATAAACATGGAAATACCTACACCGCTATCTCTGTAAACATGGAAATATCTACACCTCTATCTGTATAAACATGGAAATATCTACACCACCATCTATATAAACATGGAAATATCTACACCGCCATCTGTATAAACATGGAAATATCTACAATGCCATCTGTAGAGAGATGGAAATATCTACACCGCAATCTGTGTAAACATGGAAATATATACACCGATATCTGTATAAACATGGAAATATCTACACCGCGATCTGTATAAACATGGAAATATCTACACAGCGATCTGTATAAACATGGAAATATCTGCAACACGATCTGTATAAACATGGAAATATCTACACCATGATCTGTATAAACATGGAAATATATACACCGCTATCTGTATAAACATGGAAATATCTGCACTGCTATCTCTATAAACATGGAAATATCTACAAAGACATCTGTATGAACATGGAAATACCTAAACAGTCATGTGTAGGAACATTTAAATATCTACACTGCCATCTGTATAAACATAGAAATATCTACAAAGCCCTCTGAATAAATATGGAAATATCTGCATAGGCATCTGTGTAAACATGGAAATATCTGCACCGCTATCTGTATAAACATGGAAATACCTACACCGCTGTCTCTATAAACATGGTAATATGTACACCGCTATGTGTATAAACATGGAAATATCTCCACTGCTCTCTGTATAAACATGGAAATATCTCCACCGTTATCTGTATAAACATGGAAATATCGACAGCGCCATCACTATAAACATTGAAATATCTACACTGCCATCTGTAAAAACATGGAAATATCTACACCGCCAACTGTATAAACATGGAAATATCTACACCACCATCTGTATAAACATGGAAATAACTACAATACCTTCTGTATACACATGGAAATATCTACACAGACATCTGTATAAATATGGAAATAACTACACTGCCATCTGTATCAACATGGAAATATCTACACTGCCATCTGTAGAAAGATGGAAATATCTACACCGCTATCTCTATAAATATGGAAATATCTACACCGCCATCTCTATAAACATGAAAATATCTACACTGCCATCTCCATAAAGATGGAAGTATCTACTCCGCCATGTGTATAAACACGGAAATATCTACACCACCATCTGTGTAAACATGGAAATATCTACACCGCTATCTGTATAAACATGGAAATACCTACACCGCCATCTGCATGTCCATGGGAATTTCTAGGCCGCCATCTGTATAAACATGGAAATATCTACACGGCCATCTCTGTATAGATGGAAATATCAACACAGCCATCTGTACAAACATGGAAATATCTACACCGCTATCTCTATAAACATGGAAGTATCTGCACTGCCATCTGTAAAAACATGGAAATACCTATACAGTCATCTGTAGAAACATGGAAATATCTACAATGCCATCTGTATACACATGGATATATCTAAACAGCCATCTGTATAAGCATGTAAATATCTTCACTGCTATCTCTATAAACATGGAAATATCTACACCGCCATCTCTATAAACATGAAAATATCTACAGTGCCATCTCCATAAATATGGAACTAACTACTCCGCCATCTGTATAAACATGGAAACATCTACACCGCCATCTGTGTGAACAAGGAAATATCTACAATTCCATCAGGATAAAGATATAAATATCTGCACCGCGAGCTGTATAAACACGTAAATATCTACATCGCTATCTGTATAAACATGGAAATACCAACACCGCTATCGGTATAAACATGGAAATATCTACAACGCCATCTATATAAACATGGAAATATCTACACCGCTATGTCTATAAACATGGAAATACCTACACCGCTATCTCTGTAAACATGGAAATATCTACACCTCTATCTGTATAAACATGGAAATATCTACACCACCATCTATATAAACATGGAAATATCTACACCGCCATCTGTATAAACATGGAAATATCTACAATGCCATCTGTAGAAAGATGGAAATATCTACACCGCAATCTGTGTAAACATGGAAATATATACACCGATATCTGTATAAACATGGAAATATCTACACCGCAATCTGTATAAACATGGAAATATCTACACCGCGATCTGTATAAACATGGAAATATCTACACAGCGATCTGTATAAACATGGAAATATCTGCAACACGATCTGTATAACATGGAAATATCTACACCATGATCTGTATAAACATGGAAATATATACACCGCTATCTGTATAAACATGGAAATATCTGCACCGCTATCTCTATAAACATGGAAATATCTACAAAGACATCTGTATGAACATGGAAATACCTACACAGTCATGTGTAGGAACATTTAAATATCTACACTGCCACCTGTATAAACATAGAAATATCTACAAAGCCCTCTCTATAAATATGGAAATATCTGCATAGGCATCTGTGTAAACATGGAAATATCTGCACTGCTATCTGTATAAACATGGAAATACCTACACCGCTGTCTCTATAAACATGGTAATATGTACACCGCTATGTGTATAAACACGGAAATATCTCCACTGCTCTCTGTATAAACATGGAAATATCTCCACCGTTATCTGTATAAACATGGAAATATCGACAGCGCCATCACTATAAACATTGAAATATCTACACTGCCATCTGTAAAAACATGGAAATATCTACACCGCCAACTGTATAAACATGGAAATATCTACACCACCATCTGTATAAACATGGAAATAACTACAATACCTTCTGTATACACATGGAAATATCTACACAGACATCTGTATAAATATGGAAATAACTACACTGCCATCTGTATCAACATGGAAATATCTACACTGCCATCTGTAGAAAGATGGAAATATCTACACCGCTATCTCTATAAATATGGAAATATCTACACCGCCATCTCTATAAACATGAAAATATCTACACTGCCATCTCCATAAAGATGGAAGTATCTACTCCGCCATGTGTATAAACACGGAAATATCTACACCACCATCTGTGTAAACATGGAAATATCTACACCGCTATCTGTATAAACATGGAAATACCTACACCGCCATCTGCATGTCCATGGGAATTTCTAGGCCGCCATCTGTATAAACATGGAAATATCTACACGGCCATCTGTGTATAGATGGAAATATCAACACAGCCATCTGTACAAACATGGAAATATCTACACCGCTATCTCTATAAACATGGAAGTATCTGCACTGCCATCTGTAAAAACATGGAAATACCTATACAGTCATCTGTAGAAACATGGAAATATCTACAATGCCATCTGTATACACATGGATATATCTAAACAGCCATCTGTATAAGCATGTAAATATCTTCACTGCTATCTCTATAAACATGGAAATATCTACACCGCCATCTCTATAAACATGAAAATATCTACAGTGCCATCTCCATAAATATGGAACTAACTACTCCGCCATCTGTATAAACATGGAAACATCTACACCGCCATCTGTGTGAACAAGGAAATATCTACAATTCCATCAGGATAAAGATATAAATATCTGCACCGCGAGCTGTATAAACACGTAAATATCTACATCGCTATCTGTATAAACATGGAAATACCAACACCGCTATCGGTATAAACATGGAAATATCTACAACGCCATCTATATAAACATGGAAATATCTACACCGCTATGTCTATAAACATGGAAATACCTACACCGCTATCTCGGTAAACATGGAAATATCTACACCTCTATCTGTATAAACATGGAAATATCTACACCACCATCTATATAAACATGGAAATATCTACACCGCCATCTGTATAAACATGGAAATATCTACAATGCCATCTGTAGAAAGATGGAAATATCTACACCGCAATCTGTGTAAACATGGAAATATATACACCGATATCTGTATAAACATGGAAATATCTACACCGCAATCTGTATAAACATGGAAATATCTACACCGCGATCTGTATAAACATGGAAATATCTACACAGCGATCTGTATAAACATGGAAATATCTGCAACACGATCTGTATAACATGGAAATATCTACACCATGATCTGTATAAACATGGAAATATATACACCGCTATCTGTATAAACATGGAAATATCTGCACCGCTATCTCTATAAACATGGAAATATCTACAAAGACATCTGTATGAACATGGAAATACCTACACAGTCATGTGTAGGAACATTTAAATATCTACACTGCCACCTGTATAAACATAGAAATATCTACAAAGCCCTCTCTATAAATATGGAAATATCTGCATAGGCATCTGTGTAAACATGGAAATATCTGCACTGCTATCTGTATAAACATGGAAATACCTACACCGCTGTCTCTATAAACATGGTAATATGTACACCGCTATGTGTATAAACACGGAAATATCTCCACTGCTCTCTGTATAAACATGGAAATATCTCCACCGTTATCTGTATAAACATGGAAATATCGACAGCGCCATCACTATAAACATTGAAATATCTACACTGCCATCTGTAAAAACATGGAAATATCTACACCGCCAACTGTATAAACATGGAAATATCTACACCACCATCTGTATAAACATGGAAATAACTACAATACCTTCTGTATACACATGGAAATATCTACACAGACATCTGTATAAATATGGAAATAACTACACTGCCATCTGTATCAACATGGAAATATCTACACTGCCATCTGTAGAAAGATGGAAATATCTACACCGCTATCTCTATAAATATGGAAATATCTACACCGCCATCTCTATAAACATGAAAATATCTACACTGCCATCTCCATAAAGATGGAAGTATCTACTCCGCCATGTGTATAAACACGGAAATATCTACACCACCATCTGTGTAAACATGGAAATATCTACACCGCTATCTGTATAAACATGGAAATACCTACACCGCCATCTGCATGTCCATGGGAATTTCTAGGCCGCCATCTGTATAAACATGGAAATATCTACACGGCCATCTGTGTATAGATGGAAATATCAACACAGCCATCTGTACAAACATGGAAATATCTACACCGCTATCTCTATAAACATGGAAGTATCTGCACTGCCATCTGTAAAAACATGGAAATACCTATACAGTCATCTGTAGAAACATGGAAATATCTACAATGCCATCTGTATACACATGGATATATCTAAACAGCCATCTGTATAAGCATGTAAATATCTTCACTGCTATCTCTATAAACATGGAAATATCTACACCGCCATCTCTATAAACATGAAAATATCTACAGTGCCATCTCCATAAATATGGAACTAACTACTCCGCCATCTGTATAAACATGGAAACATCTACACCGCCATCTGTGTGAACAAGGAAATATCTGCAATTCCATCAGGATAAAGATATAAATATCTGCACCGCGAGCTGTATAAACACGTAAATATCTACATCGCTATCTGTATAAACATGGAAATACCAACACCGCTATCGGTATAAACATGGAAATATCTACAACGCCATCTATATAAACATGGAAATATCTACACCGCTATGTCTATAAACATGGAAATACCTACACCGCTATCTCGGTAAACATGGAAATATCTACACCTCTATCTGTATAAACATGGAAATATCTACACCACCATCTATATAAACATGGAAATATCTACACCGCCATCTGTATAAACATGGAAATATCTACAATGCCATCTGTAGAAAGATGGAAATATCTACACCGCAATCTGTGTAAACATGGAAATATATACACCGATATCTGTATAAACATGGAAATATCTACACCGCAATCTGTATAAACATGGAAATATCTACACCGCGATCTGTATAAACATGGAAATATCTACACAGCGATCTGTATAAACATGGAAATATCTGCAACACGATCTGTATAAACATGGAAATATCTACACCATGATCTGTATAAACATGGAAATATATACACCGCTATCTGTATAAACATGGAAATATCTGCACCGCTATCTCTATAAACATGGAAATATCTACAAAGACATCTGTATGAACATGGAAATACCTACACAGTCATGTGTAGGAACATTTAAATATCTACACTGCCACCTGTATAAACATAGAAATATCTACAAAGCCCTCTCTATAAATATGGAAATATCTGCATAGGCATCTGTGTAAACATGGAAATATCTGCACTGCTATCTGTATAAACATGGAAATACCTACACCGCTGTCTCTATAAACATGGTAATATGTACACCGCTATGTGTATAAACACGGAAATATCTCCACTGCTCTCTGTATAAACATGGAAATATCTCCACCGTTATCTGTATAAACATGGAAATATCGACAGCGCCATCACTATAAACATTGAAATATCTACACTGCCATCTGTAAAAACATGGAAATATCTACACCGCCAACTGTATAAACATGGAAATATCTACACCACCATCTGTATAAACATGGAAATAACTACAATACCTTCTGTATACACATGGAAATATCTACACAGACATCTGTATAAATATGGAAATAACTACACTGCCATCTGTATCAACATGGAAATATCTACACTGCCATCTGTAGAAAGATGGAAATATCTACACCGCTATCTCTATAAATATGGAAATATCTACACCGCCATCTCTATAAACATGAAAATATCTACACTGCCATCTCCATAAAGATGGAAGTATCTACTCCGCCATGTGTATAAACACGGAAATATCTACACCACCATCTGTGTAAACATGGAAATATCTACACCGCTATCTGTATAAACATGGAAATACCTACACCGCCATCTGCATGTCCATGGGAATTTCTAGGCCGCCATCTGTATAAACATGGAAATATCTACACGGCCATCTGTGTATAGATGGAAATATCAACACAGCCATCTGTACAAACATGGAAATATCTACACCGCTATCTCTATAAACATGGAAGTATCTGCACTGCCATCTGTAAAAACATGGAAATACCTATACAGTCATCTGTAGAAACATGGAAATATCTACAATGCCATCTGTATACACATGGATATATCTAAACAGCCATCTGTATAAGCATGTAAATATCTTCACTGCTATCTCTATAAACATGGAAATATCTACACCGCCATCTCTATAAACATGAAAATATCTACAGTGCCATCTCCATAAATATGGAACTAACTACTCCGCCATCTGTATAAACATGGAAACATCTACACCGCCATCTGTGTGAACAAGGAAATATCTACAATTCCATCAGGATAAAGATATAAATATCTGCACCGCGAGCTGTATAAACACGTAAATATCTACATCGCTATCTGTATAAACATGGAAATACCAACACCGCTATCGGTATAAACATGGAAATATCTACAACGCCATCTATATAAACATGGAAATATCTACACCGCTATGTCTATAAACATGGAAATACCTACACCGCTATCTCTGTAAACATGGAAATATCTACACCTCTATCTGAATAAACATGGAAATATCTACACCACCATCTATATAAACATGGAAATATCTACACCGCCATCTGTATAAACATGGAAATATATACAATGCCATCTGTAGAAAGATGGAAATATCTACACCGCAATCTGTGTAAACATGGAAATATATACACCGATATCTGTATAAACATGGAAATATCTACACCGCAATCTGTATAAACATGGAAATATCTACACCGCGATCTGTATAAACATGGAAATATCTACACAGCGATCTGTATAAACATGGAAATATCTGCAACACGATCTGTATAAACATGGAAATATCTACACCATGATCTGTATAAACATGGAAATATATACACCGCTATCTGTATAAACATGGAAATATCTGCACCGCTATCTCTATAAACATGGAAATATCTACAAAGACATCTGTATGAACATGGAAATACCTACACAGTCATGTGTAGGAACATTTAAATATCTACACTGCCATCTGTATAAACATAGAAATATCTACAAAGCCCTCTGAATAAATATGGAAATATCTGCATAGGCATCTGTGTAAACATGGAAATATCTGCACCGCTATCTGTATAAACATGGAAATACCTACACCGCTGTCTCTATAAACATGGTAATATGTACACCGCTATGTGTATAAACATGGAAATATCTCCACTGCTCTCTGTATAAACATGGAAATATCTCCACCGTTATCTGTATAAACATGGAAATATCGACAGCGCCATCACTATAAACATTGAAATATCTACACTGCCATCTGTAAAAACATGGAAATATCTACACCGCCAACTGTATAAACATGGAAATATCTACACCACCATCTGTATAAACATGGAAATAACTACAATACCTTCTGTATACACATGGAAATATCTACACAGACATCTGTATAAATATGGAAATAACTACACTGCCATCTGTATCAACATGGAAATATCTACACTGCCATCTGTAGAAAGATGGAAATATCTACACCGCTATCTCTATAAATATGGAAATATCTACACCGCCATCTCTATAAACATGAAAATATCTACACTGCCATCTCCATAAAGATGGAAGTATCTACTCCGCCATGTGTATAAACACGGAAATATCTACACCACCATCTGTGTAAACATGGAAATATCTACACCGCTATCTGTATAAACATGGAAATACCTACACCGCCATCTGCATGTCCATGGGAATTTCTAGGCCGCCATCTGTATAAACATGGAAATATCTACACGGCCATCTGTGTATAGATGGAAATATCAACACAGCCATCTGTACAAACATGGAAATATCTACACCGCTATCTCTATAAACATGGAAGTATCTGCACTGCCATCTGTAAAAACATGGAAATACCTATACAGTCATCTGTAGAAACATGGAAATATCTACAATGCCATCTGTATACACATGGATATATCTAAACAGCCATCTGTATAAGCATGTAAATATCTTCACTGCTATCTCTATAAACATGGAAATATCTACACCGCCATCTCTATAAACATGAAAATATCTACAGTGCCATCTCCATAAATATGGAACTAACTACTCCGCCATCTGTATAAACATGGAAACATCTACACCGCCATCTGTGTGAACAAGGAAATATCTACAATTCCATCAGGATAAAGATATAAATATCTGCACCGCGAGCTGTATAAACACGTAAATATCTACATCGCTATCTGTATAAACATGGAAATACCAACACCGCTATCGGTATAAACATGGAAATATCTACAACGCCATCTATATAAACATGGAAATATCTACACCGCTATGTCTATAAACATGGAAATACCTACACCGCTATCTCTGTAAACATGGAAATATCTACACCTCTATCTGTATAAACATGGAAATATCTTCACCACCATCTATATAAACATGGAAATATCTACACCGCCATCTGTATAAACATGGAAATATCTACAATGCCATCTGTAGAAAGATGGAAATATCTACACCGCAATCTGTGTAAACATGGAAATATATACACCGATATCTGTATAAACATGGAAATATCTACACCGCAATCTGTATAAACATGGAAATATCTACACCGCGATCTGTATAAACATGGAAATATCTACACAGCGATCTGTATAAACATGGAAATATCTGCAACACGATCTGTATAAACATGGAAATATCTACACCATGATCTGTATAAACATGGAAATATATACACCGCTATCTGTATAAACATGGAAATATCTGCACCGCTATCTCTATAAACATGGAAATATCTACAAAGACATCTGTATGAACATGGAAATACCTACACAGTCATGTGTAGGAATATTTAAATATCTACACTGCCACCTGTATAAACATAGAAATATCTACAAAGCCCTCTCTATAAATATGGAAATATCTGCATAGGCATCTGTGTAAACATGGAAATATCTGCACTGCTATCTGTATAAACATGGAAATACCTACACCGCTGTCTCTATAAACATGGTAATATGTACACCGCTATGTGTATAAACACGGAAATATCTCCACTGCTCTCTGTATAAACTTGGAAATATCTCCACCGTTATCTGTATAAACATGGAAATATCGACAGCGCCATCACTATAAACATTGAAATATCTACACTGCCATCTGTAAAAACATGGAAATATCTACACCGCCAACTGTATAAACATGGAAATATCTACACCACCATCTGTATAAACATGGAAATAACTACAATACCTTCTGTATACACATGGAAATATCTACACAGACATCTGTATAAATATGGAAATAACTACACTGCCATCTGTATCAACATGGAAATATCTACACTGCCATCTGTAGAAAGATGGAAATATCTACACCGCTATCTCTATAAATATGGAAATATCTACACCGCCATCTCTATAAACATGAAAATATCTACACTGCCATCTCCATAAAGATGGAAGTATCTACTCCGCCATGTGTATAAACACGGAAATATCTACACCACCATCTGTGTAAACATGGAAATATCTACACCGCTATCTGTATAAACATGGAAATATCTACACCGCCATCTGCATGTCCATGGGAATTTCTAGGCCGCCATCTGTATAAACATGGAAATATCTACACGGCCATCTGTGTATAGATGGAAATATCAACACAGCCATCTGTACAAACATGGAAATATCTACACCGCTATCTCTATAAACATGGAAGTATCTGCACTGCCATCTGTAAAAACATGGAAATACCTATACAGTCATCTGTAGAAACATGGAAATATCTACAATGCCATCTGTATACACATGGATATATCTAAACAGCCATCTGTATAAGCATGTAAATATCTTCACTGCTATCTCTATAAACATGGAAATATCTACACCTCCATCTCTATAAACATGAAAATATCTACAGTGCCATCTCCATAAATTTGGAACTAACTTCTCCGCCATCTGTATAAACATGGAAACATCTACACCGCCATCTGTGTGAACAAGGAAATATCTACAATTCCATCAGGATAAAGATATAAATATCTGCACCGCGAGCTGTATAAACATGTAAATATCTACATCGCTATCTGTATAAACATGGAAATACCAACACCGCTATCGGTATAAACATGGAAATATCTACAACGCCATCTATATAAACATGGAAATATCTACACCGCTATATCTATAAACATGGAAATACCTACACCGCTATCTCTGTAAACATGGAAATATCTACACCTCTATCTGTATAAACATGGAAATATCTACACCACCATCTATATAAACATGGAAATATCTACACCGCCATCTGTATAAACATGGAAATATCTACAATGCCATCTGTAGAAAGATGGAAATATCTACACCGCAATCTGTGTAAACATGGAAATATATACACCGATATCTGTATAAACATGGAAATATCTACACCGCAATCTGTATAAACATGGAAATATCTACACCGCGATCTGTATAAACATGGAAATATCTACACAGCGATCTGTATAAACATGGAAATATCTGCAACACGATCTGTATAAACATGGAAATATCTACACCATGATCTGTATAAACATGGAAATATATACACCGCTATCTGTATAAACATGGAAATATCTGCACCGCTATCTCTATAAACATGGAAATATCTACAAAGACATCTGTATGAACATGGAAATACCTACACAGTCATGTGTAGGAACATTTAAATATCTACACTGCCATCTGTATAAACATAGAAATATCTACAAAGCCCTCTGTATAAATATGGAAATATCTGCATAGGCATCTGTGTAAACATGGAAATATCTGCACCGCTATCTGTATAAACATGGAAATACCTACACCGCTGTCTCTATAAACATGGTAATATGTACACCGCTATGTGTATAAACATGGAAATATCTCCACTGCTCTCTGTATAAACATGGAAATATCTCCACCGTTATCTGTATAAACATGGAAATATCGACAGCGCCATCACTATAAACATTGAAATATCTACACTGCCATCTGTAAAAACATGGAAATATCTACACCGCCAACTGTATAAACATGGAAATATCTACACCACCATCTGTATAAACATGGAAATAACTACAATACCTTCTGTATACACATGGAAATATCTACACAGACATCTGAATAAATATGGAAATAACTACACTGCCATCTGTATCAACATGGAAATATCTACACTGCCATCTGTAGAAAGATGGAAATATCTACACCGCTATCTCTATAAATATGGAAATATCTACACCGCCATCTCTATAAACATGAAAATATCTACACTGCCATCTCCATAAAGATGGAAGTATCTACTCCGCCATGTGTATAAACACGGAAATATCTACACCACCATCTGTGTAAACATGGAAATATCTACACTGCTATCTGTATAAACATGGAAATATCTACACCGCCATCTGCATGTCCATGGGAATTTCTATGCCGCCATCTGTATAAACATGGAAATATCTACACGGCCATCTGTGTATAGATGGAAATATCAACACAGCCATCTGTACAAACATGGAAATATCTACACCGCTATCTCTATAAACATGGAAGTATCTCCACTGCCATCTGTAAAAACATGGAAATACCTATACAGTCATCTGTAGAAACATGGAAATATCTACAATGCCATCTGTATACACATGGATATATCTAAACAGCCATCTGTATAAGCATGTAAATATCTTCACTGCTATCTCTATAAACATGGAAATATCTACACCGCCATCTCTATAAACATGAAAATATCTACAGTGCCATCTCCATAAATATGGAACTAACTTCTCCGCCATCAGTATAAACATGGAAACATCTACACCGCCATCTGTGTGAACAAGGAAATATCTACAATTCCATCAGGATAAAGATATAAATATCTGCACCGCGAGCTGTATAAACATGTAAATATCTACATCGCTATCTGTATAAACATGGAAATACCAACACCGCTATCGGTATAAACATGGAAATATCTACAACGCCATCTATATAAACATGGAAATATCTACACCGCTATGTCTATAAACATGGAAATACCTACACCGCTATCTCTGTAAACATGGAAATATCTACACCTCTATCTGTATAAACATGGAAATATCTACACCACCATCTATATAAACATGGAAATATCTACACCGCCATCTGTATAAACATGGAAATATCTACAATGCCATCTGTAGAAAGATGGAAATATCTACACCGCAATCTGTGTAAACATGGAAATATATACACCGATATCTGTATAAACATGGAAATATCTACACCGCAATCTGTATAAACATGGAAATATCTACACCGCGATCTGTATAAACATGGAAATATCTACACAGCGATCTGTATAAACATGGAAATATCTGCAACACGATCTGTATAAACATGGAAATATCTACACCATGATCTGTATAAACATGGAAATATATACACCGCTATCTGTATAAACATGGAAATATCTGCACCGCCATCTCTATAAACATGGAAATATCTACAAAGACATCTGTATGAACATGGAAATACCTACACAGTCATGTGTAGGAACATTTAAATATCTACACTGCCATCTGTATAAACATAGAAATATCTACAAAGCCCTCTGTATACATATGGAAATATCTGCATAGGCATCTGTGTAAACATGGAAATATCTGCACCGCCATCTGTATAAACATGGAAATACCTACACCGCTGTCTCTATAAACATGGTAATATGTACACCGCTATGTGTATAAACATGGAAATATCTCCACTGCTCTCTGTATAAACATGGAAATATCACCACCGTTATCTGTATAAACATGGAAATATCGATAGGGCCATCACTATAAACATTGAAATATCTACACTGCCATCTGTATAAACATGGAAATATCTACACCGCCAACTGTATAAACATGGAAATATCTACACCACCATCTGTATAAACATGGAAATAACTACAATACCTTCTGTATACACATGGAAATATCTACACAGACATCTGTATAAATATGGAAATAACTACACTGCCATCTGTATCAACATGGAAATATCTACACTGCCATCTGTAGAAAGATGGAAATATCTACACCGCTATCTCTATAAATATGGAAATATCTACACCGCCATCTCTATAAACATGAAAATATCTACACTGCCATCTCCATAAAGATGGAAGTATCTACTCCGCCATGTGTATAAACACGGAAATATCTACACCACCATCTGTGTAAACATGGAAATATCTACACCTCTATCTGTATAAACATGGAAATATCTACACCGCCATCTGCATGTCCATGGGAATTTCTAGGCCGCCATCTGTATAAACATGGAAATATCTACACGGCCATCTGTGTATAGATGGAAATATCAACACAGCCATCTCTACAAACATGGAAATATCTACACCGCTATCTCTATAAACATGGAAGTATCTGCACTGCCATCTGTAAAAACATGGAAATACCTATACAGTCATCTGTAGAAACATGGAAATATCTACAATGCCATCTGTATACACATGGATATATCTAAACAGCCATCTGTATAAGCATGTAAATATCTTCACTGCTATCTCTATAAACATGGAAATATCTACACCGCCATCTCTATAAACATGAAAATATCTACAGTGCCATCTCCATAAATATGGAACTAACTACTCCGCCATCTGTATAAACATGGAAACATCTACACCGCCATCTGTGTGAACAAGGAAATATCTACAATTCCATCAGGATAAAGATATAAATATCTGCACCGCGAGCTGTATAAACATGTAAATATCTACATCGCTATCTGTATAAACATGGAAATACCAACACCGCTATCGGTATAAACATGGAAATATCTACAACGCCATCTATATAAACATGGAAATATCTACACCGCTATGTCTATAAACATGGAAATACCTACACCGCTATCTCTGTAAACATGGAAATATCTACACCTCTATCTGTATAAACATGGAAATATCTACACCACCATCTATATAAACATGGAAATATCTACACCGCCATCTGTATAAACATGGAAATATCTACAATGCCATCTGTAGAAAGATGGAAATATCTACACCGCAATCTGTGTAAACATGGAAATATATACACCGATATCTGTATAAACATGGAAATATCTACACCGCAATCTGTATAAACATGGAAATATCTACACCGCGATCTGTATAAACATGGAAATATCTACACAGCGATCTGTATAAACATGGAAATATCTGCAACACGATCTGTATAAACATGGAAATATCTACACCATGATCTGTATAAACATGGAAATATATACACCGCTATCTGTATAAACATGGAAATATCTGCACCGCTATCTCTATAAACATGGAAATATCTACAAAGACATCTGTATGAACATGGAAATACCTACACAGTCATGTGTAGGAACATTTAAATATCTACACTGCCATCTGTATAAACATAGAAATATCTACAAAGCCCTCTGTATACATATGGAAATATCTGCATAGGCATCTGTGTAAACATGGAAATATCTGCACCGCTATCTGTATAAACATGGAAATACCTACACCGCTGTCTCTATAAACATGGTAATATGTACACCGCTATGTGTATAAACATGGAAATATCTCCACTGCTCTCTGTATAAACATGGAAATATCTCCACCGTTATCTGTATAAACATGGAAATATCGACAGCGCCATCACTATAAACATTGAAATATCTACACTGCCATCTGTAAAAACATGGAAATATCTACACCGCCAACTGTATAAACATGGAAATATCTACACCACCATCTGTATAAACATGGAAATAACTACAATACCTTCTGTATACACATGGAAATATCTACACAGACATCTGTATAAATATGGAAATAACTACACTGCCATCTGTATCAACATGGAAATATCTACACTGCCATCTGTAGAAAATGGAAATATCTACACCGCTATCTCTATAAATATGGAAATATCTACACCGCCATCTCTATAAACATGAAAATATCTACACTGCCATCTCCATAAAGATGGAAGTATCTACTCCGCCATGTGTATAAACACGGAAATATCTACACCACCATCTGTGTAAACATGGAAATATCTACACCGCTATCTGTATAAACATGGAAATATCTACACCGCCATCTGCATGTCCATGGGAATTTCTAGGCCGCCATCTGTATAAACATGGAAATATCTACACGGCCATCTGTGTATAGATGGAAATATCAACACAGCCATCTGTACAAACATGGAAATATCTACACCGCTATCTCTATAAACATGGAAGTATCTGCACTGCCATCTGTAAAAACATGGAAATACCTATACAGTCATCTGTAGAAACATGGAAATATCTACAATGCCATCTGTATACACATGGAAATATCTAAACAGCCATCTGTATAAGCATGTAAATATCTTCACTGCTATCTCTATAAACATGGAAATATCTACACCGCCATCTCTATAAACATGAAAATATCTACAGTGCCATCTCCATAAATATGGAACTAACTTCTCCGCCATCTGTATAAACATGGAAACATCTACACCGCCATCTGTGTGAACAAGGAAATATCTACAATTCCATCAGGATAAAGATATAAATATCTGCACCGCGAGCTGTATAAACATGTAAATATCTACATCGCTATCTGTATAAACATGGAAATACCAACACCGCTATCGGTATAAACATGGAAATATCTACAACGCCATCTATATAAACATGGAAATATCTACACCGCTATGTCTATAAACATGGAAATACCTACACCGCTATCTCTGTAAACATGGAAATATCTACACCTCTATCTGTATAAACATGGAAATATCTACACCACCATCTATATAAACATGGAAATATCTACACCGCCATCTGTATAAACATGGAAATATATACAATGCCATCTGTAGAAAGATGGAAATATCTACACCGCAATCTGTGTAAACATGGAAATATATACACCGATATCTGTATAAACATGGAAATATCTACACCGCAATCTGTATAAACATGGAAATATCTACACCGCGATCTGTATAAACATGGAAATATCTACACAGCGATCTGTATAAACATGGAAATATTTGCAACACGATCTGTATAAACATGGAAATATCTACACCATGATCTGTATAAACATGGAAATATATACACCGCTATCTGTATAAACATGGAAATATCTGCACCGCTATCTCTATAAACATGGAAATATCTACAAAGACATCTGTATGAACATGGAAATACCTACACAGTCATGTGTAGCAACTTTTAAATATCTACACTGCCATCTGTATAAACATAGAAATATCTACAAAGCCCTCTGTATACATATGGAAATTTCTGCATAGGCATCTGTGTAAACATGGAAATATCTGCACCGCTATCTGTATAAACATGGAAATACCTACACCGCTGTCTCTATAAACATGGTAATATGTACACCGCTATGTGTATAAACATGGAAATATCTCCACTGCTCTCTGTATAAACATGGAAATATCTCCACCGTTATCTGTATAAACATGGAAATATCGACAGCGCCATCACTATAAACATTGAAATATCTACACTGCCATCTGTAAAAACATGGAAATATCTACACCGCCAACTGTATAAACATGGAAATATCTACACCACCATCTGTATAAACATGGAAATAACTACAATACCTTCTGTATACACATGGAAATATCTACACAGACATCTGTATAAATATGGAAATAACTACACTGCCATCTGTATCAACATGGAAATATCTACACTGCCATCTGTAGAAAGATGGAAATATCTACACCGCTATCTCTATAAATATGGAAATATCTACACCGCCATCTCTATAAACATGAAAATATCTACACTGCCATCTCCATAAAGATGGAAGTATCTACTCCGCCATGTGTATAAACACGGAAATATCTACACCACCATCTGTGTAAACATGGAAATATCTACACCGCTATCTGTATAAACATGGAAATATCTACACCGCCATCTGCATGTCCATGGGAATTTCTAGGCCGCCATCTGTATAAACATGGAAATATCTACACGGCCATCTGTGTATAGATGGAAATATCAACACAGCCATCTGTACAAACATGGAAATATCTACACCGCTATCTCTATAAACATGGAAGTATCTGCACTGCCATCTGTAAAAACATGGAAATACCTATACAGTCATCTGTAGAAACATGGAAATATCTACAATGCCATCTGTATACACATGGAAATATCTAAACAGCCATCTGTATAAGCATGTAAATATCTTCACTGCTATCTCTATAAACATGGAAATATCTACACCGCCATCTCTATAAACATGAAAATATCTACAGTGCCATCTCCATAAATATGGAACTAACTTCTCCGCCATCTGTATAAACATGGAAACATCTACACCGCCATCTGTGTGAACAAGGAAATATCTACAATTCCATCAGGATAAAGATATAAATATCTGCACCGCGAGCTGTATAAACATGTAAATATCTACATCGCTATCTGTATAAACATGGAAATACCAACACCGCTATCGGTATAAACATGGAAATATCTACAACGCCATCTATATAAACATGGAAATATCTACACCGCTATGTCTATAAACATGGAAATACCTACACCGCTATCTCTGTAAACATGGAAATATCTACACCTCTATCTGTATAAACATGGAAATATCTACACCACCATCTATATAAACATGGAAATATCTACACCGCCATCTGTATAAACATGGAAATATCTACAATGCCATCTGTAGAAAGATGGAAATATCTACACCGCAATCTGTGTAAACATGGAAATATATACACCGATATCTGTATAAACATGGATATATCTACACCGCAATCTGTATAAACATGGAAATATCTACACCGCGATCTGTATAAACATGGAAATATCTACACAGCGATCTGTATAAACATGGAAATATCTGCAACACGATCTGTATAAACATGGAAATATCTACACCATGATCTGTATAAACATGGAAATATATACACCGCTATCTGTATAAACATGGAAATATCTGCACCGCTATCTCTATAAACATGGAAATATCTACAAAGACATCTGTATGAACATGGAAATACCTACACAGTCATGTGTAGCAACTTTTAAATATCTACACTGCCATCTGTATAAACATAGAAATATCTACAAAGCCCTCTGTATACATATGGAAATATCTGCATAGGCATCTGTGTAAACATGGAAATATCTGCACCGCTATCTGTATAAACATGGAAATACCTACACCGCTGTCTCTATAAACATGGTAATATGTACACCGCTATGTGTATAAACATGGAAATATCTCCACTGCTCTCTGTATAAACATGGAAATATCTCCACCGTTATCTGTATAAACATGGAAATATCGACAGCGCCATCACTATAAACATTGAAATATCTACACTGCCATCTGTAAAAACATGGAAATATCTACACCGCCAACTGTATAAACATGGAAATATCTACACCACCATCTGTATAAACATGGAAATAACTACAATACCTTCTGTATACACATGGAAATATCTACACAGACATCTGTATAAATATGGAAATAACTACACTGCCATCTGTATCAACATGGAAATATCTACACTGCCATCTGTAGAAAGATGGAAATATCTACACCGCTATCTCTATAAATATGGAAATATCTACACCGCCATCTCTATAAACATGAAAATATCTACACTGCCATCTCCATAAAGATGGAAGTATCTACTCCGCCATGTGTATAAACACGGAAATATCTACACCACCATCTGTGAAAACATGGAAATATCTACACCGCTATCTGTATAAACATGGAAATATCTACACCGCCATCTGCATGTCCATGGGAATTTCTAGGCCGCCATCTGTATAAACATGGAAATATCTACACGGCCATCTGTGTATAGATGGAAATATCAACACAGCCATCTGTACAAACATGGAAATATCTACAGCGCTATCTCTACAAACATGGAAGTATCTGCACTGCCATCTGTAAAAACATGGAAATACCTATACAGTCATCTGTAGAAACATGGAAATATCTACAATGCCATCTGTATACACATGGATATATCTAAACAGCCATCTGTATAAGCATGTAAATATCTTCACTGCTATCTCTATAAACATGGAAATATCTACACCGCCATCTCTATAAACATGAAAATATCTACAGTGCCATCTCCATAAATATGGAACTAACTACTCCGCCATCTGTATAAACATGGAAACATCTACACCGCCATCTGTGTGAACAAGGAAATATCTACAATTCCATCAGGATAAAGATATAAATATCTGCACCGCGAGCTGTATAAACATGTAAATATCTACATCGCTATCTGTATAAACATGGAAATACCAACACCGCTATCGGTATAAACATGGAAATATCTACAACGCCATCTATATAAACATGGAAATATCTACACCGCTATGTCTATAAACATGGAAATACCTACACCGCTATCTCTGTAAACATGGAAATATCTACACCTCTATCTGTATAAACATGGAAATATCTACACCACCATCTATATAAACATGGAAATATCTACACCGCCATCTGTATAAACATGGAAATATCTACAATGCCATCTGTAGAAAGATGGAAATATCTACACCGCAATCTGTGTAAACATGGAAATATATACACCGATATCTGTATAAACATGGAAATATCTACACCGCAATCTGTATAAACATGGAAATATCTACACCGCGATCTGTATAAACATGGAAATATCTACACAGCGATCTGTATAAACATGGAAATATCTGCAACACGATCTGTATAAACATGGAAATATCTACACCATGATCTGTATAAACATGGAAATATATACACCGCTATCTGTATAAACATGGAAATATCTGCACCGCTATCTCTATAAACATGGAAATATCTACAAAGACATCTGTATGAACATGGAAATACCTACACAGTCATGTGTAGGAACTTTTAAATATCTACACTGCCATCTGTATAAACATAGAAATATCTACAAAGCCCTCTGTATACATATGGAAATATCTGCATAGGCATCTGTGTAAACATGGAAATATCTGCACCGCTATCTGTATAAACATGGAAATACCTACACCGCTGTCTCTATGAACATGGTAATATGTACACTGCTATGTGTATAAACATGGAAATATCTCCACTGCTCTCTGTATAAACATGGAAATATCTCCACCGTTATCTGTATAAACATGGAAATATCGACAGCGCCATCACTATAAACATTGAAATATCTACACTGCCATCTGTAAAAACATGGAAATATCTACACCGCCAACTGTATAAACATGGAAATATCTACACCACCATCTGTATAAACATGGAAATAACTACAATACCTTCTGTATACACATGGAAATATCTACACAGACATCTGTATAAATATGGAAATAACTACACTGCCATCTGTATCAACATGGAAATATCTACACTGCCATCTGTAGAAAGATGGAAATATCTACACCGCTATCTCTATAAATATGGAAATATCTACACCGCCATCTCTATAAACATGAAAATATCTACACTGCCATCTCCATAAAGATGGAAGTATCTACTCCGCCATGTGTATAAACACGGAAATATCTACACCACCATCTGTGTAAACATGGAAATATCTACACCGCTATCTGTATAAACATGGAAATATCTACACCGCCATCTGCATGTCCATGGGAATTTCTAGGCCGCCATCTGTATAAACATGGAAATATCTACACGGCCATCTGTGTATAGATGGAAATATCAACACAGCCATCTGTACAAACATGGAAATATCTACACCGCTATCTCTATAAACATGGAAGTATCTGCACTGCCATCTGTAAAAACATGGAAATACCTATACAGTCATCTGTAGAAACATGGAAATATCTACAATGCCATCTGTATACACATGGATATATCTAAACTGCCATCTGTATAAGCATGTAAATATCTTCACTGCTATCTCTATAAACATGGAAATATCTACACCGCCATCTCTATAAACATGAAAATATCTACAGTGCCATCTCCATAAATATGGAACTAACTACTCCGCCATCTGTATAAACATGGAAACATCTACACCGCCATCTGTGTGAACAAGGAAATATCTACAATTCCATCAGGATAAAGATATAAATATCTGCACCGCGAGCTGTATAAACATGTAAATATCTACATCGCTATCTGTATAAACATGGAAATACCAACACCGCTATCGGTATAAACATGGAAATATCTACAACGCCATCTATATAAACATGGAAATATCTACACCGCTATGTCTATAAACATGGAAATACCTACACCGCTATCTCTGTAAACATGGAAATATCTACACCTCTATCTGTATAAACATGGAAATATCTACACCACCATCTATATAAACATGGAAATATCTACACCGCCATCTGTATAAACATGGAAATATCTACAATGCCATCTGTAGAAAGATGGAAATATCTACACCGCAATCTGTGTAAACATGGAAATATATACACCGATATCTGTATAAACATGGAAATATCTACACCGCAATCTGTATAAACATGGAAATATCTACACCGCGATCTGTATAAACATGGAAATATCTACACAGCGATCTGTATAAACATGGAAATATCTGCAACACGATCTGTATAAACATGGAAATATCTACACCATGATCTGTATAAACATGGGAATATATACACCGCTATCTGTATAAACATGGAAATATCTGCACCGCTATCTCTATAAACATGGAAATATCTACAAAGACATCTGTATGAACATGGAAATACCTACACAGTCATGTGTAGGAACATTTAAATATCTACACTGCCATCTGTATAAACATAGAAATATCTACAAAGCCCTCTGTATAAATATGGAAATATCTGCATAGGCATCTGTGTAAACATGGAAATATCTGCACCGCTATCTGTATAAACATGGAAATACCTACACCGCTGTCTCTATAAACATGGTAATATGTACACCGCTATGTGTATAAACATGGAAATATCTCCACTGCTCTCTGTATAAACATGGAAATATCTCCACCGTTATCTGTATAAACATGGAAATATCGACAGCGCCATCACTATAAACATTGAAATATCTACACTGCCATCTGTAAAAACATGGAAATATCTACACCGCCAACTGTATAAACATGGAAATATCTACACCACCATCTGTGTAAACATGGAAATATCTACACCGCTATCTGTATAAACATGGAAATATCTACACCGCCATCTGCATGTCCATGGGAATTTCTAGGCCTCCATCTGTATAAACATGGAAATATCTACACGGCCATCTGTGTATAGATGGAAATATCAACACAGCCATCTGTACAAACATGGAAATATCTACACCGCTATCTCTATAAACATGGAAGTATCTGCACTGCCATCTGTAAAAACATGGAAATACCTATACAGTCATCTGTAGAAACATGGAAATATCTACAATGCCATCTGTATACACATGGATATATCTAAACAGCCATCTGTATAAGCATGTAAATATCTTCACTGCTATCTCTATAAACATGGAAATATCTACACCGCCATCTCTATAAACATGAAAATATCTACAGTGCCATCTCCATAAATATGGAACTAACTACTCCGCCATCTGTATAAACATGGAAACATCTACACCGCCATCTGTGTGAACAAGGAAATATCTACAATTCCATCAGGATAAAGATATAAATATCTGCACCGCGAGCTGTATAAACATGTAAATATCTACATCGCTATCTGTATAAACATGGAAATACCAACACCGCTATCGGTATAAACATGGAAATATCTACAACGCCATCTATATAAACATGGAAATATCTACACCGCTATGTCTATAAATATGGAAATACCTACACCGCTATCTCTGTAAACATGGAAATATCTACACCTCTATCTGTATAAACATGGAAATATCTACACCACCATCTATATAAACATGGAAATATCTACACCGCCATCTGTATAAACATGGAAATATCTACAATGCCATCTGTAGAAAGATGGAAATATCTACACCATGATCTGTATAAACATGGAAATAACTACAATACCATCTGTATACACATGGAAATATCTACACAGACATCTGTATAAATATGGAAATAACTACACTGCCATCTGTATAAACATGGAAATATCTACACCACCATCTGTATAAACATGGAAATAACTACAATACCATCTGTATACACATGGAAATATCTACACAGACATCTGTATAAATATGGAAATAACTACACTGCCATCTGTATAAACATGGAAATATCTACACTGCCATCTGTAGAAAATGGAAATATCTACACCGCTATCTCTATAAATATGGAAATATCTACACCGCCATCTCTATAAACATGAAAATATCTACACTGCCATCTCCATAAAGATGGAAGTATCTACTCCGCCATGTGAATAAACACGGAAATATCTACACCACCATCTGTGTAAACATGGAAATATCTACACCGCTATCTGTATAAACATGGAAATATCTACACCGCCATCTGCATGTCCATGGGAATTTCTACGCCGCCATCTGTATAAACATGGAAATATCTACACGGCCATCTGTGTATAGATGGAAATATCAACACAGCCATCTGTACAAACATGGAAATATCTACAGCGCTATCTCTATAAACATGGAAATATCTGCACTGCCATCTGTAAAAACATGGAAATACCTATACAGTCATCTGTGTAAACATGGAAATATCTACAATGCCGTCTGTATACACATGGAAATATCTAAACAGCCATCTGTATAAGCATGTAAATATCTTCACTGCTATCTCTATAAACATGGAAATATCTACACCGCCATCTCTATAAACATGAAAATATCTACAGTGCCATCTCCATAAATATGGAACTAACTACTCCGCCATCTGTATAAACATGGAAACATCTACACCGCCATCTGTGTGAACAAGGAAATATCTACAATTCCATCAGGATAAAGATATAAATATCTGCACCGCGAGCTGTATAAACATGTAAATATCTACATCGCTATCTGTATAAACATGGAAATACCAACACCGCTATCGGTATAAACATGGAAATATCTACAACGCCATCTATATAAACATGGAAATATCTACACCGCTATGTCTATAAACATGGAAATACCTACACCGCTATCTCTGTAAACATGGAAATATCTACACCTCTATCTGTATAAACATGGAAATATCTACACCACCATCTATATAAACATGGAAATATCTACACCGCCATCTGTATAAACATGGAAATATCTACAATGCCATCTGTAGAAAGATGGAAATATCTACACCGCAATCTGTGTAAACATGGAAATATATACACCGATATCTGTATAAACATGGAAATATCTACACCGCAATCTGTATAAACATGGAAATATCTACACCGCGATCTGTATAAACATGGAAATATCTACACAGCGATCTGTATAAACATGGAAATATCTGCAACACGATCTGTATAAACATGGAAATATCTACACCATGATCTGTATAAACATGGAAATATATACACCGCTATCTGTATAAACATGGAAATATCTGCACCGCTATCTCTATAAACATGGAAATATCTACAAAGACATCTGTATGAACATGGAAATACCTACACAGTCATGTGTAGGAACTTTTAAATATCTACACTGCCATCTGTATAAACATAGAAATATCTACAAAGCCCTCTGTATACATATGGAAATATCTGCATAGGCATCTGTGTAAACATGGAAATATCTGCACCGCTATCTGTATAAACATGGAAATACCTACACCGCTGTCTCTATAAACATGGTAATATGTACACCGCTATGTGTATAAACATGGAAATATCTCCACTGCTCTCTGTATAAACATGGAAATATCTCCACCGTTATCTGTATAAACATGGAAATATCGACAGCGCCATAACTATAAACATTGAAATATCTACACTGCCATCTGTAAAAACATGGAAATATCTACACCGCCAACTGTATAAACATGGAAATATCTACACCACCATCTGTATAAACATGGAAATAACTACAATACCTTCTGTATACACATGGAAATATCTACACAGACATCTGTATAAATATGGAAATAACTACACTGCCATCTGTATCAACATGGAAATATCTACACTGCCATCTGTAGAAAGATGGAAATATCTACACCGCTATCTCTATAAATATGGAAATATCTACACCGCCATCTCTATAAACATGAAAATATCTACACTGCCATCTCCATAAAGATGGAAGTATCTACTCCGCCATGTGTATAAACACGGAAATATCTACACCACCATCTGTGTAAACATGGAAATATCTACACTGCTATCTGTATAAACATGGAAATATCTACACCGCCATCTGCATGTCCATGGGAATTTCTAGGCCGCCATCTGTATAAACATGGAAATATCTACACGGCCATCTGTGTATAGATGGAAATATCAACACAGCCATCTGTACAAACATGGAAATATCTACACCGCTATCTCTATAAACATGGAAGTATCTGCACTGCCATCTGTAAAAACATGGAAATACCTATACAGTCATCTGTAGAAACATGGAAATATCTACAATGCCATCTGTATACACATGGATATATCTAAACAGCCATCTGTATAAGCATGTAAATATCTTCACTGCTATCTCTATAAACATGGAAATATCTACACCGCCATCTCTATAAACATGAAAATATCTACAGTGCCATCTCCATAAATATGGAACTAACTACTCCGCCATCTGTATAAACATGGAAACATCTACACCGCCATCTGTGTGAACAAGGAAATATCTACAATTCCATCAGGATAAAGATATAAATATCTGCACCGCGAACTGTATAAACACGTAAATATCTACATCGCTATCTGTATAAACATGGAAATACCAACACCGCTATCGGTATAAACATGGAAATATCTACAACGCCATCTATATAAACATGGAAATATCTACACCGCTATGTCCATAAACATGGAAATACCTACACCGCTATCTCTGTAAACATGGAAATATCTACACCTCTATCTGTATAAACATGGAAATATCTACACCACCATCTATATAAACATGGAAATATCTACACCGCCATCTGTATAAACATGGAAATATCTACAATGCCATCTGTAGAAAGATGGAAATATCTACACCGCAATCTGTGTAAACATGGAAATATATACACCGATATGTGTATAAACATGGAAATATCTACACCGCAATCTGTATAAACATGGAAATATCTACACCGCGATCTGTATAAACATGGAAATATCTACACAGCGATCTGTATAAACATGGAAATATCTGCAACACGATCTGTATAAACATGGAAATATCTACACCATGATCTGTATAAACATGGAAATATATACACCGCTATCTGTATAAACATGGAAATATCTGCACCGCTATCTCTATAAACATGGAAATATCTACAAAGACATCTGTATGAACATGGAAATACCTACACAGTCATGTGTAGGAACATTTAAATATCTACACTGCCACCTGTATAAACATAGAAATATCTACAAAGCCCTCTCTATAAATATGGAAATATCTGCATAGGCATCTGTGTAAACATGGAAATATCTGCACTGCTATCTGTATAAACATGGAAATACCTACACCGCTGTCTCTATAAACATGGTAATATGTACACCGCTATGTGTATAAACACGGAAATATCTCCACTGCTCTCTGTATAAACATGGAAATATCTCCACCGTTATCTGTATAAACATGAAATATCGACAGCGCCATCACTATAAACATTGAAATATCTACACTGCCATCTGTAAAAACATGGAAATATCTACACCGCCAACTGTATAAACATGGAAATATCTACACCACCATCTGTATATCATGGAAATAACTACAATACCTTCTGTATACACATGGAAATATCTACACAGACATCTGTATAAATATGGAAATAACTACACTGCCATCTGTATCAACATGGAAATATCTACACTGCCATCTGTAGAAAGATGGAAATATCTACACCGCTATCTCTATAAATATGGAAATATCTACACCGCCATCTCTATAAACATGAAAATATCTACACTGCCATCTCCATAAAGATGGAAGTATCTACTCCGCCATGTGTATAAACACGGAAATATCTACACCACCATCTGTGTAAACATGGAAATATCTACACCGCTATCTGTATAAACATGGAAATACCTACACCGCCATCTGCATGTCCATGGGAATTTCTAGGCCGCCATCTGTATAAACATGGAAATATCTACACGGCCATCTGTGTATAGATGGAAATATCAACACAGCCATCTGTACAAACATGGAAATATCTACACCGCTATCTCTATAAACATGGAAATATCTGCACTGCCATCTGTAAAAACATGGAAATACCTATACAGTCATCTGTATAAACATGGAAATATCTACAATGCCATCTGTATACACATGGATATATCTAAACAGCCATCTGTATAAGCATGTAAATATCTTCACTGCTATCTCTATAAACATGGAAATATCTACACCGCCATCTCTATAAACATGAAAATATCTACAGTGCCATCTCCATAAATATGGAACTAACTACTCCGCCATCTGTATAAACATGGAAACATCTACACCGCCATCTGTGTGAACAAGGAAATATCTACAATTCCATCAGGATAAAGATATAAATATCTGCACCGCGAGCTGTATAAACATGTAAATATCTACATCGCTATCTGTATAAACATGGAAATACCAACACCGCTATCGGTATAAACATGGAAATATCTACAACGCCATCTATATAAACATGGAAATATCTACACCGCTATGTCTATAAACATGGAAATACCTACACCGCTATCTCTGTAAACATGGAAATATCTACACCTCTATCTGTATAAACATGGAAATATCTACACCACCATCTATATAAACATGGAAATATCTACACCGCCATCTGTATAAACATGGAAATATATACAATGCCATCTGTAGAAAGATGGAAATATCTACACCGCAATCTGTGTAAACATGGAAATATATACACCGATATCTGTATAAACATGGAAATATCTACACCGCAATCTGTATAAACATGGAAATATCTACACCGCGATCTGTATAAACATGGAAATATCTACACAGCGATCTGTATAAACATGGAAATATCTGCAACACGATCTGTATAAACATGGAAATATCTACACCATGATCTGTATAAACATGGAAATATATACACCGCTATCTGTGTAAACATGGAAATATCTGCACCGCTATCTCTATAAACATGGAAATATCTACAAAGACATCTGTATGAACATGGAAATACCTACACAGTCATGTGTAGGAACATTTAAATATCTACACTGCCATCTGTATAAACATAGAAATATCTACAAAGCCCTCTGAATAAATATGGAAATATCTGCATAGGCATCTGTGTAAACATGGAAATATCTGCACCGCTATCTGTATAAACATGGAAATACCTACACCGCTGTCTCTATAAACATGGTAATATGTACACCGCTATGTGTATAAACTTGGAAATATCTCCACTGCTCTCTGTATAAACATGGAAATATCTCCACCGTTATCTGTATAAACATGGAAATATCGACAGCGCCATCACTATAAACATTGAAATATCTACACTGCCATCTGTAAAAACATGGAAATATCTACACCGCCAACTGTATAAACATGGAAATATCTACACCACCATCTGTATAAACATGGAAATAACTACAATACCTTCTGTATACACATGGAAATATCTACACAGACATCTGTATAAATATGGAAATAACTACACTGCCATCTGTATCAACATGGAAATATCTACACTGCCATCTGTAGAAAGATGGAAATATCTACACCGCTATCTCTATAAATATGGAAATATCTACACCGCCATCTCTATAAACATGAAAATATCTACACTGCCATCTCCATAAAGATGGAAGTATCTACTCCGCCATGTGTATAAACACGGAAATATCTACACCACCATCTGTGTAAACATGGAAATATCTACACCGCTATCTGTATAAACATGGAAATATCTACACCGCCATCTGCATGTCCATGGGAATTTCTAGGCCGCCATCTGTATAAACATGGAAATATCTACACGGCCATCTGTGTATAGATGGAAATATCAACACAGCCATCTGTACAAACATGGAAATATCTACACCGCTATCTCTATAAACATGGAAGTATCTGCACTGCCATCTGTAAAAACATGGAAATACCTATACAGTCATCTGTAGAAACATGGAAATATCTACAATGCCATCTGTATACACATGGATATATCTAAACAGCCATCTGTATAAGCATGTAAATATCTTCACTGCTATCTCTATAAACATGGAAATATCTACACCGCCATCTCTATAAACATGAAAATATCTACAGTGCCATCTCCATAAATATGGAACTAACTACTCCGCCATCTGTATAAACATGGAAACATCTACACCGCCATCTGTGTGAACAAGGAAATATCTACAATTCCATCAGGATAAAGATATAAATATCTGCACCGCGAGCTGTATAAACATGTAAATATCTACATCGCTATCTGTATAAACATGGAAATACCAACACCGCTATCGGTATAAACATGGAAATATCTACAACGCCATCTATATAAACATGGAAATATCTACACCGCTATGTCTATAAACATGGAAATACCTACACCGCTATCTCTGTAAACATGGAAATATCTACACCTCTATCTGTATAAACATGGAAATATCTACACCACCATCTATATAAACATGGAAATATCTACACCGCCATCTGTATAAACATGGAAATATATACAATGCCATCTGTAGAAAGATGGAAATATCTACACCGCAATCTGTGTAAACATGGAAATATATACACCGATATCTGTATAAACATGGAAATATCTACACCGCAATCTGTATAAACATGGAAATATCTACACCGCGATCTGTATAAACATGGAAATATCTACACAGCGATCTGTATAAACATGGAAATATCTGCAACACGATCTGTATAAACATGGAAATATCTACACCATGATCTGTATAAACATGGAAATATATACACCGCTATCTGTATAAACATGGAAATATCTGCACCGCTATCTCTATAAACATGGAAATATCTACAAAGACATCTGTATGAACATGGAAATACCTACACAGTCATGTGTAGGAACATTTAAATATCTACACTGCCATCTGTATAAACATAGAAATATCTACAAAGCCCTCTGAATAAATATGGAAATATCTGCATAGGCATCTGTGTAAACATGGAAATATCTGCACCGCTATCTGTATAAACATGGAAATACCTACACCGCTGTCTCTATAAACATGGTAATATGTACACCGCTATGTGTATAAACATGGAAATATCTCCACTGCTCTCTGTATAAACATGGAAATATCTCCACCGTTATCTGTATAAACATGGAAATATCGACAGCGCCATCACTATAAACATTGAAATATCTACACTGCCATCTGTAAAAACATGGAAATATCTACACCGCCAACTGTATAAACATGGAAATATCTACACCACCATCTGTATAAACATGGAAATAACTACAATACCTTCTGTATACACATGGAAATATCTACACAGACATCTGTATAAATATGGAAATAACTACACTGCCATCTGTATCAACATGGAAATATCTACACTGCCATCTGTAGAAAGATGGAAATATCTACACCGCTATCTCTATAAATATGGAAATATCTACACCGCCATCTCTATAAACATGAAAATATCTACACTGCCATCTCCATAAAGATGGAAGTATCTACTCCGCCATGTGTATAAACACGGAAATATCTACACCACCATCTGTGTAAACATGGAAATATCTACACCGCTATCTGTATAAACATGGAAATATCTACACCGCCATCTGCATGTCCATGGGAATTTCTAGGCCGCCATCTGTATAAACATGGAAATATCTACACGGCCATCTGTGTATAGATGGAAATATCAACACAGCCATCTGTACAAACATGGAAATATCTACACCGCTATCTCTATAAACATGGAAGTATCTGCACTGCCATCTGTAAAAACATGGAAATACCTATACAGTCATCTGTAGAAACATGGAAATATCTACAATGCCATCTGTATACACATGGATATATCTAAACAGCCATCTATATAAGCATGTAAATATCTTCACTGCTATCTCTATAAACATGGAAATATCTACACCTCCATCTCTATAAACATGAAAATATCTACAGTGCCATCTCCATAAATTTGGAACTAACTTCTCCGCCATCTGTATAAACATGGAAACATCTACACCGCCATCTGTGTGAACAAGGAAATATCTACAATTCCATCAGGATAAAGATATAAATATCTGCACCGCGAGCTGTATAAACATGTAAATATCTACATCGCTATCTGTATAAACATGGAAATACCAACACCGCTATCGGTATAAACATGGAAATATCTACAACGCCATCTATATAAACATGGAAATATCTACACCGCTATGTCTATAAACATGGAAATACCCACACCGCTATCTCTGTAAACATGGAAATATCTACACCTCTATCTGTATAAACATGGAAATATCTACACCACCATCTATATAAACATGGAAATATCTACACCGCTATCTGTATAAACACGGAAATATCTACACCGCTATCTGTATAAACACGGAAATATCTACACCGCTATCTGTATAAACATGGTAATATCTACACCACCATCTATATAAACATGGAAATATCTACAACGCCATCTATATAAACATGGAAATATCTACAATGCCATCTGTAGAAAGATGGAAATATCTACCCTGCAATCTGTGTAAACATGGAAATATCTACACCGATATCTGTAAAAACATGGAAATATCTACACCGCTATCTGTATAAACCTGGAAACATCTACACAGCGATCTGTGTAAACATGGAAATATCTACACCGATATCTGTAAAAACATGGAAATATCTACACCGCTATCTGTATAAACATGGAAATATCTACACCGCGATCTGTATAAACATGGAAATATCTACACCACAATCTGTATAAACATGGAAATATCTACTCCGCTACCTGTATAAACATGGTAATATCTACACCACCATCTATATATACATGGAAATATCTACACCGCGATCTGTTTAAACATGGAAATATCTACAATGCCATCTGTAGAAAGATGGAAATATCTACACCGCAATCTGTGTAAACATGGAACTATCTACACCGCTATCTGTAAACACATGGAAATATCTACACCGCTATCTGTATAAACATGTAAATATCTACACCGCGATCTGTATAAACATGGAAATATCTACACCGCGATCTGTATAAACATGGAAATATCTACAAAGCTATCTCTATAAACATGGAAATATCTACACAGCCATCTGTATTAACATGGAAATACCTATACTGTCATCTGTGTAAACATGGAAATATCTACACCACCATCTGTATAAACATGGAAATATCTTCAGTGTCATCTGAATACACATGGAAATACCTACACGGCAATCTGTGTATAGATGGAAACATCAACACCGCCATCTGTACAAACATGGAAATATCTACACTGCTATCTCTATAAACATGGAAATATCTACACTGTGGTCTGTATAAACATGGAAATATCTACACCGGTATCTGTATAAACATGGAAAAATCTACACCATTATCTGTATAAACATGGAAATATATACACCGCTATCTGTATAAGCATGGAAATATCTGCACCGCTATCTCTATAAACATGGAAATATCTACAAAGACATCTGTATAAACCTGGAAATACCTACACAGTCATGTGTATGAACATTTAAATATCTACACTGCCATCTGTATAAACATAGAAATATCTACAAAGCCCTCTTTACAAACATGGAAATATCTGCACCGCTATCTGTATGAACATGGAAATACCTACACCGCAGTCTCTATAAACATGGTAATATGTACACCGCTATGTGTATAAACATGGAAATTTTTCCACTGCTCTCTGTGTAAACATGGAATTATCTCCACCGTTATCTGTATAAACATGGAAATATCTACAGCGCCATCTCTATAAACATTGAAATATCTACACTGCCATCTGTAAAAACGTGGAAATATCTACACCGCCAAATGTATAAACATTGAAATATCTACACCACCATCTGTATAAACATGGAAATATCTACACCGCTACCTGTATAAACACGGTAATATCTACACCACCATGTATATAAACATGGAAATATCTACACCGCCATCTGTATAAACATGGAAATATCTACACCGCCATCTGTATAAACATGGAAATATCTACAATGCCATCTGTACAAACATGGAAATATCTACACCGCAATCTGTGTAAACATGGAACTATCTACACCGCTATCTGTAAACACATGGAAATATCTACACCGCTATCTGTATAAACACGGAAATATCTCCACCGCGATCTGTATAAACATGGAAATATCTACACCGCGATCTGTATAAACATGGAAATATCTACACCGCGATCTGTATAAACATGGAAATATCTACACCACCATCTGTATAAACATGGAAATACCTACAAAGTAATCTGTATAAACATAGAAATATCTACACAGCCATCTGTATAAACATGGAAATATCTACACCACAATCTGTATAAACATGGGAATATCTTCACCAAGATCTGTATATACATGGAAATATCTACACCGCTCTCTGTATAAACATGGTAATATCTACACCACCATCTCTATAAACATGGAAATATCTACACCGCCATCTATATAATCATGGAAATATCTACAATGCCATCTGAAGAAAGATGGAAATATCTACCCTGCAATCTGTGTAAACATGGAAATATCTACAACGATATCTGTAAAAACAAGGAAATATCTACACCGCTATCTGTATAAACATGGAAATATCTACACCGCGATCTGTATAAACATGGAAATATCTACACCGCTATCTGTATAAACATGGAAATATCTACACAGCTATCACTATAAACTTGGAAAATCTACACCGCCATCTGTATAAATATGGAAATACCTACAAAGTCATCTGTATAAACATGGAAATATCTACACAGCCATCTGAATAAACATGGAAATATCTACACAGCCATCTGTATACACATGGAAATATCTACACCGCTATCTGTATAAACATGGAAATAACTACACCGCTATTTGTATAAACAAGGAAAAATCTACACCGTGATCTGTGTAAACATGGAAATATCTACACCGCCATCACTATAAACATGGAAATATCTCCACTGCTATCTCTATAAACATCGAAATATCTACACCGCCATCTGTATAAACATGGAAATACTTACAAAAATTATCTGTATAAACATGGAAATATCTACACCGCCATCTGTATAAACATGGAAATATCTACACAGCCATGTGTATATACAAGGAAATAACTACACCGCTCTCTATAAACATGGAAATAACTACACCGCTATCTGTATAAACATGGAAATATCTGCACCGCTATCTCTATAAACATGGAAATATCTACAAAGACATCTGTATAAACATGGAAATACCTACACAGTCATATGTAGGAACATTTAAATATCTACAATGCCATCTGTATAAACATAGAAATATCTACAAAGCCCTCTTCATAAATATTGAAATATCTGCATAGGCATCTGTGTAAACATGGAAATATCTGCACCGCTATCTGTATAAACATGGAAATACCTACACCGCTGTCTCTATAAACATGGTAATATGTACACCGCTATGTGTATAAACATAAAAATATGTCCACTGCTCTCTATATAAACATGGAAATATCTCCACCGTTATCTGTATAAACATGGAAATATCTACAGCGCCATCTCTATAAACATTGAAATATCTACACTGCCATCTGTAAAAACGTGGAAATATCTACACCGCCAACTGTATAAACATGGAAATATCCACACCACCATCTGTATAAACATGGAAATATTTACACCGCTACCTGTATAAACATGGTAATATCTACACCACCATCTACATAAACATGGAAATATCTACACCGCCATCTGTATAAACATGGAAATACCTACAATAGCATCTGTATACACATGGAAATATCTACACAGACATCTGTATAAATATGGAAATATCTACACCGCCATCTGTATAAACATGGAAATACCTACAATGCCATCTGTAGAAAGATGGAAATATCTACACCGCACACTGTGTAAACATGGAACTATCTACACCGCTATCTGTAAACACATGGAAATATCTACACCGCTATCTGTATAAACATGGAAATATCTACACCGCGATCTGTATAAACATGGAAATATCTACACCGCGATCTGTATAAACATGGAAATATCTACACCGCGATCTGTATAAACATGGAAATATCTACACCGCCATCTGCATAAACGTGGAAATACCTACAAAGTAATCTGTATAAACATGGAAATATCTACACAGCCATCTGTATAAACATGGAAATATCTACACCGCAATCTGTAGAAACATGGAAATATCTTCACCACGATCTGTATATACATGGAAATATCTACACCGCTATCTGTATAAACATGGTATTATCTACACAACCATCTATATAAACATGGAAGTATCTACACCGCCATCTATATAAACATGGAATTATCTACAATGCCATCTGTAGAAAGATGGAAATATCTACACCCCTATCTGTATAAACATGGAAATATCCACAATGCTATCTATAAACATGGAAAAATCAACACCGCAATCTCTATGAACATGGAAATATCTACCCCGCCATCTCTATAAACATAGAAATATCTACACCACGATCAGTATAAACATGGAAATATCTACACTGCTATCTGTATATACATGGAAATATCTCCACTGCTATCTCTATAAACATCGAAATATCTACACCGCCATCTGTATAAACATGGAAATACTTACAAAGTTATCTGTAAACATGGAAATATCTACACCGCCGTCTGTATAAACATGGAAATATCTACACAGCCATGTGTATATACATGGAAATAACTACACCGCTATCTATATAAACATGGAAATAACTACACCACTATCTGTATAAACTTGGAAATGTCTACACCGCCATCTACATGTCCATGGAAATATCTGTGCCGCCATCTGTATAAACATGGAAATATCTACATGGTTATCTCTGTGTAGATGGAAATATCAACACCGCCATCGGTACAAACATGGAAATATCTGCACCGCTATCTGCATAAACATGGAAATATCTACACCGTGGTCTGTATAAACATGGAAATATCTACAAAGCTATCTCCATAAACATGGAAATATCTACACCGCCATCTGTATAAACATGGAAATACCTACAAAGTAATCTGTATAAACATGGAAATATCTACACAGCCATCTGTATAAGCATGGAAAAATCTACACAGCCATCTGCATATACGTGGAAATATCTACACAGCTATCTGTATAAACATGGAAATAATTACACCGCTATTTGCATAAACAAGCAAATATCTACAGCGTGATCTGTATAAACATGGAAATATCTACACCGCCATCTCTATAAACATGGAATTATCTACAACCCTATCTGTATAAACATGGAAATATCCACACCGCTATCTCTGTAAACATGGAAAAATCAACACCGCTATCTCTATGAACATGGAAATATCTACACTGCCATCTCTATAAACATGGAAATATCTACACCACGTTCAGTATAAACATGGAAATATCTACACCGCTATCTCTATAAACATTGAAATATCTCCACTGCTATCTCTATAAACATCGAAATATCTACACCGCCATCTGTATAAACATGGAAAAACTTACAAAGTTATCTGTATAAACATGGAAATATCTACACCGCCATCTGTATAAACATGGAAATATCTACACAGCCATGTGTATATACATGGAAATAACTACACCGCTATCTATATAAACATGGAAATATCTACACCGTGAGCTGTATAAACATGGAAATATTTACACCGCTATGTGTATAAACATGCAAATTTCTATACCGTTATCTGTATAAATATGGAAATATCTACACCGCTATCTCTATAAACATGGAAATATCTACACAGCCATCTGTATAAACATCGAAATACCTATAGAGTCATCTGTGTAAACATGGAAATATCTACACCACCATCTGCTTAAACATGGAAATATCTTCAATGCCATCTGTATACACATGGAAATACCTACACGGCAATCTGTGTATAGATGGGAACATCAACACCGCCATCTGTACAAACATGGAAATATCTACACTGCTATCTCTATAAACATTGAATTATCTGCACTGCGGTCTGTATAAACATGGAAATATCTACACCGGTATCTGTATAAACATGGAAATATCTACACCATGATCTGTATAAACATGGAAATATATACACCGCTATCTGTATAAACATGGAAATATCGGCACCGCTATCTTTATAAACATGGAAATATCTACAAAGACATCTGTATAAACATGGAAATACCTCCACAGTCATGTGTAGGAACATTTAAATATCTACACTGCCATCTGTATAAACATAGAAATATCTACAAAGCCCTCTGTATAAATATGGAAATGTCTGCATAGGCATCTGTGTAAACATGGAAATATCAGCACTGCTATCTGTATAAAAATGGAAATAACTACACCGCTGTCTCTATAAACATGGAAATATGTACACCGCTATGTGTATAAACATGGAAATATCTACACTGCTCTCTGTATAAACATGGAAATATCTCCACCGTTATCTGTATAAACATGGAAATATCTACAGCGCCATCTCTATAAACATTGAAATATCTACACTGCCATCTGTAAAAACATGGAAATATCTACACCGCCAACAGTATAAACATGGAAATATCTACACCACCATCTGTATAAACATGGAAATACCTACAATACCATCTGTATACACATGGAAATATCTACACAGACATCTGTATAAATATGGAAAAATCTACACCGCCATCTGTATAAACATGGAAATACCTACAATGCCATCTGTAGAAAGATGGAAATATCTACACCGCACTCTGTGTAAACATGGATCTATCTACACAGCTATCTGTAAACACATGGAAATATCTACACCGCGATCTGTATAAACATGGAAATATCTACACTGCGATCTGTATAAACATGGAAATATCTACACCGCTATCAGTATAAACATGGAAATATCTACACCGCCATCTGTATAAAGATGGAAATACCTACAAAGTAATCTGTATAAACATGGAAATATCTACACAGCCATCTGTATAAACATGGAAATATCTACACCACAATCTGTATAAACATGGGAATATCTTCACCAAGATCTGTATATACATGGAAATATCTACACCGCTCTCTGTATAAACATGGTAATATCTACACCACCATCTCTATAAACATGGAAATATCTACACCGCCATCTATATAATCATGGAAATATCTACAATGCCATCTGAAGAAAGATGGAAATATCTACCCTGCAATCTGTGTAAACATGGAAATATCTACAACGATATCTGTAAAAACAAGGAAATATCTACACCGCTATCTGTATAAACATGGAAATATCTACACCGCGATCTGTATAAACATGGAAATATCTACACCGCTATCTGTATAAACATGGAAATATCTACACAGCTATCACTATAAACTTGGAAAATCTACACCGCCATCTGTATAAATATGGCAATACCTACAAAGTCATCTGTATAAACATGGAAATATCTACACAGCCATCTGAATAAACATGGAAATATCTACACAGCCATCTGTATACACATGGAAATATCTACACCGCTATCTGTATAAACATGGAAATAACTACACCGCTATTTGTATAAACAAGGAAAAATCTACACCGTGATCTGTGTAAACATGGAAATATCTACACCGCCATCACTATAAACATGGAAATATCTCCACTGCTATCTCTATAAACATCGAAATATCTACACCGCCATCTGTATAAACATGGAAATACTTACAAAAATTATCTGTATAAACATGGAAATATCTACACCGCCATCTGTATAAACATGGAAATATCTACACAGCCATGTGTATATACAAGGAAATAACTACACCGCTCTCTATAAACATGGAAATAACTACACCGCTATCTGTATAAACATGGAAATATCTGCACCGCTATCTCTATAAACATGGAAATATCTACAAAGACATCTGTATAAACATGGAAATACCTACACAGTCATATGTAGGAACATTTAAATATCTACAATGCCATCTGTATAAACATAGAAATATCTACAAAGCCCTCTTCATAAATATTGAAATATCTGCATAGGCATCTGTGTAAACATGGAAATATCTGCACCGCTATCTGTATAAACATGGAAATACCTACACCGCTGTCTCTATAAACATGGTAATATGTACACCGCTATGTGTATAAACATAAAAATATGTCCACTGCTCTCTATATAAACATGGAAATATCTCCACCGTTATCGGTATAAACATGGAAATATCTACAGCGCCATCTCTATAAACATTGAAATATCTACACTGCCATCTGTAAAAACGTGGAAATATCTACACCGCCAACTGTATAAACATGGAAATATCCACACCACCATCTGTATAAACATGGAAATATTTACACCGCTACCTGTATAAACATGGTAATATCTACACCACCATCTACATAAACATGGAAATATCTACACCGCCATCTGTATAAACATGGAAATACCTACAATAGCATCTGTATACACATGGAAATATCTACACAGACATCTGTATAAATATGGAAATATCTACACCGCCATCTGTATAAACATGGAAATACCTACAATGCCATCTGTAGAAAGATGGAAATATCTACACCGCACACTGTGTAAACATGGAACTATCTACACCGCTATCTGTAAACACATGGAAATATCTACACCGCTATCTGTATAAACATGGAAATATCTACACCGCGATCTGTATAAACATGGAAATATCTACACCGCGATCTGTATAAACATGGAAATATCTACACCGCGATCTGTATAAACATGGAAATATCTACACCGCCATCTGCATAAACGTGGAAATACCTACAAAGTAATCTGTATAAACATGGAAATATCTACACAGCCATCTGTATAAACATGGAAATATCTACACCGCAATCTGTAGAAACATGGAAATATCTTCACCACGATCTGTATATACATGGAAATATCTACACCGCTATCTGTATAAACATGGTATTATCTACACAACCATCTATATAAACATGGAAGTATCTACACCGCCATCTATATAAACATGGAATTATCTACAATGCCATCTGTAGAAAGATGGAAATATCTACACCCCTATCTGTATAAACATGGAAATATCCACAATGCTATCTATAAACATGGAAAAATCAACACCGCAATCTCTATGAACATGGAAATATCTACCCCGCCATCTCTATAAACATAGAAATATCTACACCACGATCAGTATAAACATGGAAATATCTACACTGCTATCTGTATATACATGGAAATATCTCCACTGCTATCTCTATAAACATCGAAATATCTACACCGCCATCTGTATAAACATGGAAATACTTACAAAGTTATCTGTAAACATGGAAATATCTACACCGCCGTCTGTATAAACATGGAAATATCTACACAGCCATGTGTATATACATGGAAATAACTACACCGCTATCTATATAAACATGGAAATAACTACACCACTATCTGTATAAACTTGGAAATGTCTACACCGCCATCTACATGTCCATGGAAATATCTGTGCCGCCATCTGTATAAACATGGAAATATCTACATGGTTATCTCTGTGTAGATGGAAATATCAACACCGCCATCGGTACAAACATGGAAATATCTGCACCGCTATCTGCATAAACATGGAAATATCTACACCGTGGTCTGTATAAACATGGAAATATCTACAAAGCTATCTCCATAAACATGGAAATATCTACACCGCCATCTGTATAAACATGGAAATACCTACAAAGTAATCTGTATAAACATGGAAATATCTACACAGCCATCTGTATAAGCATGGAAATATCTACACAGCCATCTGCATATACGTGGAAATATCTACACAGCTATCTGTATAAACATGGAAATAATTACACCGCTATTTGCATAAACAAGCAAATATCTACAGCGTGATCTGTATAAACATGGAAATATCTACACCGCCATCTCTATAAACATGGAATTATCTACAACCCTATCTGTATAAACATGGAAATATCCACACCGCTATCTCTGTAAACATGGAAAAATCAACACCGCTATCTCTATGAACATGGAAATATCTACACTGCCATCTCTATAAACATGGAAATATCTACACCACGTTCAGTATAAACATGGAAATATCTACACCGCTATCTCTATAAACATTGAAATATCTCCACTGCTATCTCTATAAACATCGAAATATCTACACCGCCATCTGTATAAACATGGAAAAACTTACAAAGTTATCTGTATAAACATGGAAATATCTACACCGCCATCTGTATAAACATGGAAATATCTACACAGCCATGTGTATATACATGGAAATAACTACACCGCTATCTATATAAACATGGAAATATCTACACCGTGAGCTGTATAAACATGGAAATATTTACACCGCTATGTGTATAAACATGCAAATTTCTATACCGTTATCTGTATAAATATGGAAATATCTACACCGCTATCTCTATAAACATGGAAATATCTACACAGCCATCTGTATAAACATCGAAATACCTATAGAGTCATCTGTGTAAACATGGAAATATCTACACCACCATCTGCTTAAACATGGAAATATCTTCAATGCCATCTGTATACACATGGAAATACCTACACGGCAATCTGTGTATAGATGGGAACATCAACACCGCCATCTGTACAAACATGGAAATATCTACACTGCTATCTCTATAAACATTGAATTATCTGCACTGCGGTCTGTATAAACATGGAAATATCTACACCGGTATCTGTATAAACATGGAAATATCTACACCATGATCTGTATAAACATGGAAATATATACACCGCTATCTGTATAAACATGGAAATATCGGCACCGCTATCTTTATAAACATGGAAATATCTACAAAGACATCTGTATAAACATGGAAATACCTCCACAGTCATGTGTAGGAACATTTAAATATCTACACTGCCATCTGTATAAACATAGAAATATCTACAAAGCCCTCTGTATAAATATGGAAATGTCTGCATAGGCATCTGTGTAAACATGGAAATATCAGCACTGCTATCTGTATAAAAATGGAAATAACTACACCGCTGTCTCTATAAACATGGAAATATGTACACCGCTATGTGTATAAACATGGAAATATCTACACTGCTCTCTGTATAAACATGGAAATATCTCCACCGTTATCTGTATAAACATGGAAATATCTACAGCGCCATCTCTATAAACATTGAAATATCTACACTGCCATCTGTAAAAACATGGAAATATCTACACCGCCAACTGTATAAACATGGAAATATCTACACCACCATCTGTATAAACATGGAAATACCTACAATACCATCTGTATACACATGGAAATATCTACACAGACATCTGTATAAATATGGAAAAATCTACACCGCCATCTGTATAAACATGGAAATACCTACAATGCCATCTGTAGAAAGATGGAAATATCTACACCGCACTCTGTGTAAACATGGATCTATCTACACAGCTATCTGTAAACACATGGAAATATCTACACCGCGATCTGTATAAACATGGAAATATCTACACTGCGATCTGTATAAACATGGAAATATCTACACCGCTATCAGTATAAACATGGAAATATCTACACCGCCATCTGTATAAAGATGGAAATACCTACAAAGTAATCTGTATAAACATGGAAATATCTACACAGCCATCTGTATAAACATGGAAATATCTACACCGCAATCTGTATAAACATGGAAATATCTTCACCACGATCTGTATATACATGGAAATATCTACACCGCTATCTGTATAAACATGGTAATAGCTACACCACCATCTATATAAACATGGAAATATCTACACCGCCATCTGTATAAACATGGAAATACCTACAATGACATCTGTAGAAAGATGGAAATATCTACACCGCAATCTGTGTAAACATGGAAACATCTACACCGCGATCTGTATAAACATGGAAATATCTACACCGCGATCTGTATAAACATGGAAATATCTGCACCGCGATCTGTATAAACATGGAAATATCTACACCGTGATCTGTATAAACATGGAAATATCGACACCGCAATCTGTTTAAACGTGGAAATATCTACAAAGCTATCTCCCTAAACATGGAAATATCTACACCGCCATCTGTATAAACATGGAAATACCTACGAAGTAATCTGTATAAACATGGAAATATCTACACAGCCATCTGTATAAACCTGGAAATATCTACACAGCCATCTGTATATACGTGGAAATATCTACACCGCTATCTGTATAAAGATGGAAATAACTACACCGCTATTTGTATAAACAAGCAAATATCTACACCGTGATCTGTATAAACATGGAATTATCTACACCGCCATCTCTATAAACATGGAAATATCTACACCATGATCTGTATAAACATGGAAATATATACCCCGCTCTCTGTATAAACATGGAAATAACTTCACCGCTATCTTTATAAACATGGAAATACCTACAAAGACATCTGTATAAACATGGAAATACCTACACAGTCATGTGTAGGAACATTTGAATATCTACACTGCCATCTGTATAAACTTAGAAATATCTTCAAAGCCCTCTGTATAAATATGGAAATATCTTCATAGGCGTCTGTGTAAACATGGAAATATCTGCACCGCTATCTGTATAAAAATGGAAATAACTACACCGCTGTCTCTATAAACATGGAAATATGTACACCGCTATGTGTATAAACATGGAAATATCTCCACTGCTCTCTGTATAAAATGGAAGTATCTCCACCGATATCTGTATAAACATGGAAATATCTACAGCGCCATCTCTATAAACATTGAAATATCTACACTGCCATCGGTAAAAACATGGAAATATCTACACCACCAACTGTATAAACATGGAAATATCTACACCACCATCTGTATAAACATGGAAATACCTATAATACCATCTGTATACACATGGAAATATCTACACAGACATCTGTATAAATATGGAAATATCTACACGGCCGTCTGTATAAACATGGAAATATCTACACTGCCATCTGCAGCATGATGGAAATATCTACACCGCTATCTCTATAATTATGGAAATATCTACACCGCCATCACTATAAACATGAAAATATCTACACTGCCATCTCCATAAAGATGGAAGTATCTACTCCGCCATGTGTATAAACACGGAAATATCTACACTGCAATCTGTGTAAACATGGAAATATCTACACCGCTATCTGTATAAACACGGAAATATCTACACCGCCATCTGCATGTCCATGGAAATATCTATGCCGCCATCTGTATAAACATGGAAATATCTACACGGCCATCTGTGTATACATGGAAATATCAACACCGCCATCTGTACAATCATGGAAATATCAACATCGCTATCTTTATAAACATGGAAATATCTGCACTGCCATCTGTAAAAACATGGAAATACGTATACAGTCATCTGTATAAACATGGAAATATCTACAATGCCATCTGTATACACATGGAAATATCTACACAGCCATCTGTAGAAACATGTAAATATCTACACTGCTATCTCTATTAACACTGAAATATCTACACCGCCATCTCAATAAACATGGAAATATGTACACTGCCATCTCCATAAACATGGAACTAACTACTCCGCCATCTGTGTAAACATGGAAACATCTACACCGCCATCTGTGTGAATAAGGAAATATCTACAATGCCATCTGTATAAAGATATTATTATCTGCATCGCAATCTGTATAAACATGGAAATATCTACATCGCTATCGGTATAAACATGGAAATACCAACACCGCTATCGGTATAAAAATGGAAATATCTACAACGCCATCTATAAAAACATGGAAATATCTACACCGCTATGTCTATAAACATGGAAATACCTACACCGCTATCTCTATAAACATGGAAATATCTACACAGCCATCTGTATAAACATGGAAATATCTACACAGCCATCTGTATATTCGTGGAAATATCTACACCGCTATCTGTATAATCATGGAAATAACTACACCGCTATTTGTATAAACAAGCAAATACCTACACCGTGATCTGTATAAACATGGAAATATCTACAAATCCATCTATATAAACATGGAAAAATCAACACCGCTATCTCTATGAACATGGAAATATCCACACCGCTATCTCTGTAAACATGGAAAAATCAACACCGCTATCTCTATGAACATGGAAATATCTACACCGCCATCTCTGTAAACATGGAAATATCTACACCACGATCAGTATAAACATGGAAATATCTACACCCCTATCTGTATAAACATGGAAATATCCACAACGCTATCTCTATAAACATGGAAAAATCAACACCGCTATCTCTATGAACATGGAAATATCTACACCGCCATCTCTATAAACATAGAAATATCTACACCACGATCAGTATAAACATGGAAATATCTACACCGCTATCTGTATAAACATGGAAATATCTCCACTGCTATCTCTATAAACATCGAAATATCTACACCGCCATCTGTATAAACATGGAAATACTTACAAAGTTATCTGTATAAACATGGAAATATCTACACCGCCATCTGTATAAACATGGAAATATCTACACAGCCATTTGTATATACATGGAAATAACTACACCGCTATCTATATAAACATGGAAATAACTACACCGCTATCTGTATAAACATGGAAATATCTACACCGCCATCAACATGTCCATGGAAATATCTGTGCCGCCATCTGTATAAACATGGAAATATCTACATGGTCATCTCTGTATAGATGGAAATGTCAACACCGCCATCGTTACAAACATGGAAATATCTGCACCGCTATCTGTATAAACATGGAAATATCTACACCGTGGTCTGTATAAACATGGAAATATCTACAAAGCTATCTCCATAAACATGGAAATATCTACACCGCCATCTGTATAAACATGGAAATTCCTACAAAGTAATCTGTATAAACATGGAAATATCTACACAGCCATATGTATAAACATGGAAATATCTACACAGCCATCTGTATATACGTGGAAATATCTACACAGCTATCTGTATAAACATGGAAATAATTACACCGCTATTTGTATAAACAAGCTAATATCTACACCGTGATCTGTATAAACATGGAAATATCTACACCGCCATCTCTATAAACATGGAATTATCTACAACCCTATCTGTATAAACATGGAAATATCTACACCGCTATCTCTGTAAACATGGAAAAATCAACACCGCTATCTCTATGAACATGGAAATATCTACACTGCCATCTCTATAAACATGGAAATATCTACACCACGATCAGTATAATCATGGAAATATCTACACCGCTATCTCTATAAACATGGAAATATCTCCACTGCTATCTCTATAAACATCGAAATATCTACACCGCCATCTGTATAAACATGGAAATATCTACACAGCCATGTGTATAAACATGGAAATATCTACACCACCATCTACATAACCATGGAAATATCTGAGCCGCCATCTGTATAAACATGTAAATATCTACACGGTCATCTGTGTATAGATGGAAATATCAACACCGCCATCTGTACAAACATGGAAATATCTACACCGCTATCTGTATAAACATGGAAATTTCTACTCCGTTATCTGTATAAATATGGAAATGTCTTCACCGCTATCTGTATAAACATGGAAATACCTACACCGAGATCTGTATAAACATGGAAATATCTTCACCACAATCTGTATAAACATGGAAATATCTACACCGCTACCTGTATAAACATGGTAATATCTACACCACCATCTATATAAACATGCAAATATCTACACCGCCATCTTTAGAAACATGGAAATATCTACAATGACATCTGTAGAAAGATGCAAATATCTACACCGCAATCTGTGTAAACATGGAATTATCTACACTGTTATCTCTATAATCATGGAAATATCTACACCGCTATCTGTATAAACATGGAAATATCCACACCGCGATCTGTATAAACGTGGAAATATCTACACCGCGATTTGTATAAACATGGAAATATCTACACCGCGATCTGTATAAACATGGAAATATCTACACCGCTATCTGTATAAACATGGAAATATCTACACAGCTATCTCTATAAACATGGAAATATCTACAGCGCCATCTGTATTAACATGGAAATACCTATACAGTCATCTGTGTAAACATGGAAATATCTACACCACCATCTGTATAAACATGGAAATATCTTCAGTGCCATCTAAATATGCATGGAAATACCTACACGGCAATCTGTGTATAGATGGAAACATCAACACTGCCATCTGTACAAACATGGGAATATCTACACTGCTATCTCTATAAACATGGAAATATCTACAATGCGGTCCATATAAACATGGAAATATCTACACCGGTATCTGTATAAACATGGAAATATCTACACCATGATCTGTATAAACACGGAAATATATACACCGCTATCTGTATAAACATGGAAATATCTGCACCGCTATCTCTATAAACATGGAAATAACTACAAAGTCATCTGTATTAACATGGAAATAACTACAGAGTCATGTGTAGGAACATTTAAATATCTACACTGCCATCTGTATAAACATAGAAATATCTACAAAGCCCTCTGTATAAATATGGAAATATCTGCATAGGCATCTGTGTAAACATGGAAATATCTGCACCGCTATCTGTATAAACATGGAAATACCTACACCGCTGTCTCTATAAACATGGAAATATGTACACCGCTATGTGTATAAACTTGGAAATATCTCCACTGCTCTCTGTATAAACATGGAAATATCTCCACCGTTATCTGTATAAACATGGAAATATCTACAGCGCCTTCTCTATAAACATTGAAATATGTACACTGCCATCTGTAAAAACATGGAAATATCTACACCGCCAACTGTATAAACATGGAAATATCTACACTGCCATCTGTAGAAAGATGGAAATATCTACACCGCAATCTCTATAAATAAGGAAATATCTACACCGCCATCTCTATAAACATGAAAATATCTACACTGCAATCTCCATAAAGATGGAAGTATCTACTCTGCCATGTGTATAAACACGGAAATATCTACACCACCATCTGTGTAAACATGGAAATATCTACACCGCTATCTGTGTAAACATGGAAATATCTACACAGCCATCTGCATGTCCATGGGAATTTCTACGCCGCCATCTGTATAAACATGGAAATATCTACAAGGCCATCTGTGTATAGATGTAAATAACAACACCGCCATCTGTACAAACATGGAAATATCTACAGCGCTATCTCTATAAACATGGAAATATCTGCACTGCCATCTGTAAAAACATGGAAATACCTATACAGTCATCTGTATAAACATGGAAATATCTACAATGCCATCTGTATACACATGGAAATATCTAAACAGCCATCTGTATAAGCATGTAAATAACTACACTGCTATCTCTATAAACATGGAAATATCTACACCGCTATCTCTATATACATGGAAATATCTACACAGCCATCTGCATAAACATCGAAATACCTATACAGTCATCTGTGTAAACATGGAAATATCTACACCACCATCTGTATAAACATGGAAATGTCTTCAATGCCATCTGTATACACATGGAATTACCTACACAGACATCTGTATAAACATGGTCATATCTACACCACCATCTATATAAACATGGAAATATCTACACCGCCATCTATATAAACATGGAAATATCAACAATGCCATCTGTAGAAAGATGGAAATATCTTCCCCATAATCTGTGTAAACATGGAAATATCTACACCGATATCTGTAAAAACATGGAAATATCTACACCGATATCTGTATAAACATGGAAATATCTACACCGCGATCTGTATAAACATGGAAATATCTACACCGCGATCTGTATAAACATGGAAATATCTGCACCGCTATCTGTATATCCATGGAAATATCTACACCGTGGTCTGTATAAACATGGAAATATCTACACCGCTATTTGTATAAACATGGAAATATCTACACCGCTATCTCTATAAACATGGAAATATCTACACCGCCATCTGTATAAACATGGAAATATCTACACAGCCATTTGTATATACATGGAAATAACTACACCGCTATCTATATAAACATGGAAATAACTACACCGCTATCTGTATAAACATGGAAATATCTACACCGCCATCTACATGTCCATGGAAATATCTGTGCCGCCATCTGTATAAACATGGAAATATCTACATGGTCATCTCTGTATAGATGGAAATGTCAACCCCGCCATCGGTACAAACATGGAAATATCTGCACCGCTATCTGTATAAACATGGAAATATCTACACCGTGGTCTGTATAAACATGGAAATATCTACAAAGCTATCTCCATAAACATGGAAATATCTACACCGCCATCTGTATAAACATGGAAATTCCTACAAAGTAATCTGTATAAACATGGAAATATCTACACAGCCATGTGTATAAACATGGAAATATCTACACAGCCATCTGTATATACGTGGAAATATCTACACAGCTATCTGTATAAACATGGAAATAATTACACCGCTATTTGTATAAACAAGCTAATATCTACACCGTGATCTGTATAAACATGGAAATATCTACACCGCCATCTCTATAAACATTGAATTATCTACAACCCTATCTGTATAAACATGGAAATACCTACACCGCTATCTCTGTAAACATGGAAAAATCAACACCGCTATCTCTATGAACATGGAAATATCTACACTGCCATCTCTATAAACATGGAAATATCTACACCACGATCAGTATAATCATGGAAATATCTACACCGCTATCTCTATAAACATGGAAATATCTCCACTGCTATCTCTATAAACATCGAAATATCTACACCGCCATCTGTATAAACATGGAAATATCTACACAGCCATGTGTATAAACATGGAAATATCTACACCACCATCTACATAACCATGGAAATATCTGAGCCGCCATCTGTATAAACATGGAAATATCTACACGGTCATCTGTGTATAGATGGAAATATCAACACCGCCATCTGTACAAACATGGAAATATCTACACCGCTATCTGTATAAACATGGAAATTTCTACTCCGTTATCTGTATAAATATGGAAATGTCTTCACCGCTATCTGTATAAACATGGAAATACCTACACCGAGATCTGTATAAACATGGAAATATCTTCACCACAATCTGTATAAACATGGAAATATCTACACCGCTACCTGTATAAACATGGTAATATCTACACCACCATCTATATAAACATGCAAATATCTACACCGCCATCTTTAGAAACATGGAAATATCTACAATGACATCTGTAGAAAGATGCAAATATCTACACCGCAATCTGTGTAAACATGGAATTATCTACACTGTTATCTCTATAATCATGGAAATATCTACACCGCTATCTGTGTAAACATGGAAATATCCACACCTCGATCTGTATAAACGTGGAAATATCTACACCGCGATTTGTATACACATGGAAATATCTACACAGCCATCTGTAGAAACATGTAAATATCTACACTGCTATCTCTATAAACATTTAAATATCTACACCGCCATCTCAATAAACATGGAAATATCTACACTGCCATCTCCATAAACATGGAACTAACTACTCCGCCATCTGTATAAACATGGAAACATCTACACCGCGATCTGTGTGAATAAGGAAATATCTACAATGCCATCTGTATAAAGATATAAGTATCTGCATCGTGAGCTGTATAAACATGGAAATAACTACATCGCTATCTGTATAAACATGGAAATACCAACACCGCTATCGGTATAAACATGGAAATATCTACAACGCCATCTATATAAACATGGAAATATCTACACCGCTATGTCTATAAACATGTAAATACCTACACCGCTATCTCTATAAACATGGAAATACCTACACCGCTATGTCTATAAACATGGAAATAACTACACCGCTATCTCTATAAACATGGAAATATCTACACCACCATCTATATAAACATGGAAATATCTACACCGCCATCTGTATAAACATGGAAATATCCACAATGCCATCTGTAGAAAGATGGAAATATCTGCACCGCAATCTGTGTAAACATGGAAATATCTACACCGATATCTGTAAAAACATGGAAATATCTACACCGCTATCTGTATAAACATGGAAATATCTACACCGCGATCTGTATAAACCTGGAAATATGTACACCACCATCTACATATCCATGGAAATATCTGAGCCGCCATCTGTATAAACATGGAAATATCTACACGGTCATCTGTGTATAGATGGAAATATCAACACCGCCATCTGTACAAACATGGAAATACCTGCACCGATATCTGTATAACCATGGAAATATCTTCACCGCGGTCTGTATAAACATAGAAATATCTACACCGCTATCTGTATAAACATGTAACTACCTACACCGCTATCTCTATAAACATGGAAATATCTACACCGTGATCTGTATAAACATGGAAATATTTACACCGCTATCTGTATAACATGGAAATTTCTACACCGTTATCTGTACAAATATGGAAATATCTACACCGCTATCTGTATAAACATGGAAATATCTTCACCACAATCTGTATAAAGCTCGAAATATCTACACCGCTACCTGTATAAACCTGGTAATATCTACACCACCATCTATATAAACATGTAAATATCTACACCGCCATCTGTATAAACATGGAAATATCTACAATGCCATCTGTAGAAAGATGGAAATATCTACACCGCAATCTGTGTAAACATGGAACTATCTACACCGATATCTGTAAACACATGGAAATATCTACGCCGCTATCTGTATAAACATGGAAATATCTACACCGTGATCTGTATAAACATGGAAATATCTACACCACTATCTGTATAAACATGGAAATATCTACACAGCTGTCTCTATAAACATGGAAATATCTACACCGCCATCTGTATGAACATGGAAATACCTATACAGTCATCTGTGTAAACATGGAAATATCTAGAAAACCATCTGTATAAACATGGAAATATCTTCAATGCCAGCTGAATACACATGGAAATACTTACACGGCAATCTGTGTATAGATGGAAACATCAACACCGCCATCTGTACAAACATGGAAATATCTACACTGCTATCTCTATAAACATGGAAATACCTACACTGCGGTCATTATAAACATGGAAATATCTACACCGGTATCTGTATAAACATGGAAATATCTGCACCTTGATCTGTATAAACATGGAAATATATACACCGCTATCTGTATAAACATGGAAATATCTGCACCTCTATTTCTATAAACATGGAAATAACTACCAAGACTACTATATAAACATGGAAATACCTACAGAGTCATGTGTAGGAACATTTAAATATCTACACTGCCATCTGTATAAACATAGAAATATCTACAAAGCCCTCTGTATAAATATGGAAATATCTGCGTAGGCATCTGTATAAACATGGAAATATCTGCACCGCTATCTGTATAAACATGGAAATACCTACACCGCTGTCTCTACAAACATGGAAATATGTACACCGCTATGTGTATAAGCATGGAAATATCTCCACTGCTCTCTGGATCAACTTGGAAATATCACCACCGTTATCGGTATAAACATGGAAATATCTACAGCGTCATCTCTATAAACATTTAAATATCTACACTGCCATCTGTAAAAACATGGAAATTTCTACACTGCCAACGGTATAAACATGGAAATATCTACACCACCATCTGTATAAACATGGAAATAACTACAATACCATCTGTATACACATGGAAATATCTACACAGACATCTGTATAAATATGGAAACAACTACACGGCCATCTGTATAAACATGGAAATATCTACACTGCCATCTGTAGAAAGATGGAAATATCTACACCGCTAACTCTATAAATATGGAAATATCTACACCGCCATCTCTATAAACATGAAAATATCTACACTGCCATCTCCATAAAGATGGAAATCTCTACTCCGCCATGTGTATAAACACGGAAATATCTACACCACCATCTGTGTAAACATGGAAATATCTACACCGCTATCTGTATAAACAAGGAAATATCTACACCGCCATCTGCATGTCCATGGGAATTTCTACGCCGCCATCTGTATAAACATGGAAATATCTACACGGCCATCTGTGTATAGATGGAAATATCAACATCGCCATCTGTACAAACATGGAAATATCTACACCGCTATCTCTATAAACATGGAAATATCTGCACTGCCATCTGTAAAAACATGGAAATAAATACAGTCATCTGTATAAACATGGAAATATCTACAATGCCATGTGTATACACATGGAAATATCTAAACAGCCATCTGTATAAGGATGTAAATATCTACACTGCTATCTCTATAAACATGGAAATATCTACACCGCCATCTCTATAAACATGAAAATATCTACACTGCCATCTCCATAAATATGGAACTAACTACTCCGCCATCTGCATAAACATGGAAACATCTACACCGCCATCTGTGTGAACAAGGAAGTATCTACAATTCCATCTGTATAAAGACATAAATATCTGCATCGCGAGCTGTATAAACATGGAAATATCTACATCGCTATCTGTATAAACGAGGAAATACCAACACCGCTATCGGTATAAACATGGAAATAACTACACCGCTATCTGTATAAACATGGAAATATCTACACCGCGATCTGTATAAACATGGATATATCTACACCGTGATCTGTATAAACATGGAAATATCTACACCGCTATCTGTATAAACATGGAAATATCTACACAGCTATCTCTATAAACATGGAAATATCTACACCGCCATCTGTATAAACATGGAAATATCTTCAGTGCCATCTGAATACACATGGAAATACCTACACGGCAATCTGTGTAAAGATGGAAACATCAACACTGCCATCTGTACAAACATGGAAATATCTACACTGCTATCTCTATAAACATGGAAATATCTACACTGCGGTCTGTATAAACCTGGAAATATCTACACCGGTATCTGTATAACCATGGAAATATCTACACCGTGATCTGTATAAACATGGAAATATTTACACCGCTATCTGTATAAACATGGAAATTTCTACAACGTTATCTGTATAAATATGGTAATATCTACACCGCCATCTATATAAACATGGAAATATCTACACCAGTATCTGTATGAACATGGAAATATCTACACCATGATCTGTATAAACATGGAAATACCTACAATACCATCTGTATACACCTGGAAATATCTACACAGACATCTGTACATATATGGAAATATCTTCACCGCCATCTGTATAAACATGGAATTATCTACACTGCCATCTGTAGAAAGATGGAAATATCTACACCGCTATCTCTATAAATATGGAAATATCTACACCACCATCTCTATAAACATGAAAATATCTACACTGCCATCTCCATAAAGATGGAAGTATCTACACTGCCATGTGTATAAACACGGAAATATCCACACCACTATCTGTGTAAACATGGAAATATCTACACCGCCATCTGCATGTCCATGGAGATATCTACCCCGCCATCTGTATAAACATGGAAATATCTACACGGCCATCTGTGTATAGATGGAAATGTCAACACCGTCATCTGTAGAAACATGGAAATATCTACACCGCTATCTCTATAAACATGGAAATATCTGCACTGCCATCTGTAAAAACATGAAAATACGTATACAGTCATCTGAATAAACATGGAAATATCTACAATGCCATCTGTATACACATGGAAATATCTACACAGCCATCTGTATAAACATGTAAATATCTACACTGCTATCTCTATAAACATGGAAATATCTACACTGCCATCTCTATAAACATGAAAATATCTACACTGCCATCTCCATAAACATTTAACTAACTACTCTGCCATCTGTATAAACATGGAAACATCTACACCGCCATCTGTGTGAATAAGGAAGTATCTACAATGCCATCTGTATAAACATATAAATATCTGCACCGCGAGCTGTATAAACATGGAAACATCTACATCGCTATCTGTATACACGTGGAAATACCAACACCGCTGTCGGTGTAAACATGGAAATATCTACAACGCCATCTATATAAACATGGAAATATCAACACCGCTATGTCTATAAACATGGAAATACATACACCGCTATCTCTATAAACATGGAAATATCTACACCGCTATCTGTATAAACATGGAAATATCTACACCGCTATCTGTATAAACATGGAAATAGCTAAACCGCGATCTGTATAAACATGGAAATATCTACACCGCGATCTGTATAAACATGGAAATATCTTCACCACGACCTGTATAAACATGGAAATATCTACATCGCTACCTGTATAAACATGGTAATATCTACACCACCATCTACATAAACATGGAAGTATCTACACCACCATCTGTATAAACATGGAAACATATACAATGCCATCTGTAGAAAGATGGAAATATCTACACTGCAATCTTTTTAAACATGGAAATTTATACACCGATATCTGTAAAAACATGGAAATATCTACACCGCTATCTCTATAAACATGGAAATATCTACACCGCGATCTGTATAAACATGGAAATATCTACCCCGCTATCTGTATAAACATGGAAATATCTACACAACTATCACTATAAACATGGAAAATCTACACCGCCATCTGTATAAACATGGAAATACATACAAAGTCATCTGTAAAAACATGGAAGTATCTACAAAGCCATCTGTATATACAGGGAAATATCTACACCGCTATCTGTATAAACATGGAAATATCTTCACCGCTATTAGTATAAACAAGGAAATATCTACACCGTGATCTGTATAAACATGGAAATATCTACACCGCCATCTCTATAAACATGGAAATATCTACACCCCTATCTGTATAAACATGGAAAGATCCACACCGCTATCTGTATAAACATGGAATAATCAACACCGCTATCTCTATGAACATGGAAAGATCCACACCGCCATCTCTAGAAACATGGAAATATCTACACCACGATCAGTATAAACACGGAAACATCTACAGCGCTATCTGTATAAACGTGGAAATATCTCCACTGCTATCTCTATAAACATCGAAATATCTACACAGCCATCTGTATAAACATGGATATACTTACAAAGTTATCTGCATAAACATGGAAATATCTGCACCGCCATCTGTATAAATATGGAAATATCTACACAGCCATGTGTATATACATGGAAATATCTACACCGCTATCTATATAAACATGGAAATAACTACACCGCCATCTGCATAAACATGGAAATATCTACACGGTCATCTGTGTATAGATGGAAATATCAACACCGCCATCTGTACAAACATGGAAATATCTGCACCGCTATCTGTATAAACATGGAAATATCTACACCGCGGTCTGTATAAACATAGAAATATCTACACCGCTATCTGTATAAACATGGAAATATCTACACCGCTATCTCTATAAACATGGAAATATCTACACCGTGATCTGTATAAACATGGAAATATTTACACCGCTATCTGTATAAACATGGAAATTTCTACACCGTTATCTGTAGAAATATGGAAATATCTACACCGCTCTCTCTATAAACATGGAAATATCTACCCCGTCATCTGTATAAACATGGAAATATCTACAGCGCCATCTCTATAAACATTGAAATATCTACACTGCCATCTGTAAAAACATGGAAATATCTACACAGTCATCTGAATAAACATGGAAATATCTTCACCATCATCTGTATAAACATGGAAATACCTACAATACCATCTGTATACACATGGAAATATCTACACAGACATCTGTATATATATGGAAATATCTTCACCGCCATCTGTATAAACATGGAATTATCTACACTGCCATCTGTAGAAAGATGGAAATATCTACACCGCTATCTCTATAAATATGGAAATATCTACACCACCATCTCTGTATACAAGAAAATATCTACACTGCCATCTCCATAAAGATGGAAGTATCTACTCTGCCATGTGTATAAATACGGAAATATCCACACCACTATCTGTGTAAACATGGAAATATCTACACCGCCATCTGCATGTCCATGGAAATATCTACGCCACCATCTGTATAAACATGGAAATATCTACACGGCCATCTGTGTATAGATGGAAATATCAACACCGTCATCTGTAGAAACATGGAAATATCTACACCGCTATCTCTATAAACATGGAAATATCTGCACTGCCATCTGTAAAAACATGGAAATACGTATACAGTCATCTGTATAAACATGGAAATATCTACAATGCCATCTGTATATACATGGAAATATCTACAGAGCCATCTGTATAAACATGTAAATATCTACACTGCTATATCTATAAACATGGAAATATCTACACTGCCATCTCTATAAACATGAAAATATCTACACTGCCATCTCCATAAACATGGAACTAACTACTCTGCCATCTGTATAAACATGGAAACATCTACACCGCCATCTGTGTGAATAAGGAAATATCTACAATGCCATCTGTATGAAGATATAAATATCTGCACCGCGAGCTGTATAAACATGGAAACATCTACATCGCTATCTGTATAAACGTGGAAATACCAACACCGCTGTCAGTGTAAACATGGAAATATCTACAACGCCATCTATATAAACATGGAATTATCAACACCGCTATGTCTATAAACATGGAAATACATACACCGCTATCTCTATAAACATGGAAATATCTACACCGCTGTCTGTATAAACATGGAAATATCTACAACGCTATCTGTATAAACATGGAAATATCTAAACCGCGATCTGTATAAACATGGAAATATCTACACCGCGATCTGTATAAACATGGAAATATCTTCAACACGATCTGTATAAACATGGTAATATCTACACCGCTACCTGTATAAACATGGTCATATCTACAGCACCATCTATATAAACATGGAAGTATCTACACTTCCATCTGTATAAACATGGAAATATATTCAATGCCGTCTGTAGAAAGATGGAAATATCTACACCGCAATCTGTGTAAACGTGGAAATATCTACACCGATATCTGTAAAAACATGGAAATATCTACACCGCTATGTCTATAAACATGGAAATATCTACACCGCGATCTGTATAAACATGGAAATATCTACACCGCGATCTGTATAAACATGGAAATATCTACCCCGCTAAATGTATAAACATGGAAATATCTACGCAGCTATCACTATAAACATGGAAAATCTACACCGCCATCTGTATAAACATGGAAATAGCTACAAAGTCATCTGTATAAACACGGAAATATCTACACAGCCATCTGTATAAACATGGAAATATCTACACAGCCATCTGTATGTACATGGAAATATCTACACCGTGATCTGTATAAACATGGAAATATCTACACTGCCATCTCTATAAACATGGAAATATCTACACCCCTATCTTTATAAACATGGAAAGATCCACACCGCTATCTCTATAAACATGGAAAAATCAACACCGCTATCTCTATGAACATGGAAAGATCTACACCGCCATCTCTATAAACATGGAAATATCTACACCAAGATCAGTATAAACATGGAAATATCTACACCGCTATCTGTATAAACATGGAAATATCTCCAATGCTATGTCTATAAACATCGAAATATCTACACCGCCATCTCTATAAACATGGAAATACTTACAAAGTTATCTGCATAAACATGGAAATATCTACACCGCCATCTGTATAAACATGGAAATATCTACACAGCCATGTGTATATACATGGAAATAACTACACCGCTATCTATATAAACATGGAAATAACAACACCGCTAACTGTATAAACATGGAAATATCTACACCGCCATCTACGTATCCATGGAAATATCTGCACCACAATCTGCATAAACATGGAAATATCTACATGGTCATCTCTGTATAGATGGAAATATCGACACCGCCATCTGTACAAACATGGAAATATCTGCACCGCTATCTGTATAAACATGGAAATATCTTCACCGCGGTCTGTATAAACATGGAAATATCTACACCGCTATCTGTATAAACATGGAAATATCTACATCGCTATCTCTAGAAACATGGAAATATCTACACCGTGATCTGCATAAACCTGGAAGTATTTACACCGCTATCTGTATAAACATGGAAATATCTGCCCCGCTATCTCTATAAACATGGAAATATCTACAAAGACATATGTGTAAACATGGAAATACCTACACAGTCATGTGTAGGAACATTTAAATATCTACACTGCCTTCTGTATAAACATAGAAATATCCACACAGCCCTCTGAATAAATTTGGAAATATCTGCATAGGCATCTGTGTAAACATGGAAATATCTGCACCGCTATCTGTATAAACATGGAAATACCTACACTGCTGTCTCTATAAACATGGTAATATGTACACCGCTATGTGTATAAACATGGAAATATCTCCACTGCTCTCTGTATAAACATGAAAATATCTCCACCGTTATATGTATAAACATGGAAATATCTACAGCGCCATCTCTATAAACATAGAAATATCTACACTGCCATCTGTAAAAACATGGAAATAGCTACACAGTCATCTGAATAAACATGGAAATATCTTCACAACCATCTGAATAAAAATGGAAATACCTACAATACCATCTGTATACACATGGAAATATCTACACAGACATCTGTATAAATATGGAAATATCTACACCGCCATCTGTATAAACATGGAATTATCTACACTGCCATCTGTAGAAAGATGGAAATATCTACACTGCTATCTCTCTAAATATGGAAATATCTACACCACCATCTCTGTAAACATGAAAATATCTACACTGCCATCTCCATAAGGATGGAAGTATCTACTCTGCCATGTGTATAAACATGGAAATATCTACACCACTATCTGTGTAAACATGGAAATATCTACACCGCCATCTGTATAAACATGGAAATATATACAATGCCATCTGTAGAAAGATGGAAATATCTACACCGCAATCTGTGTAAACATGGAAATATCTACACCGATATCTGTAAAAAGATGGAAATATCTACACCGCTATCTCTATGAACATGGAAATATCTATACCGTGATCTGTATAAACATGGAAATATCTACACCGCGATCTGTATAAACATGGAAATACCTACACCGCCATCTCTATAAACATGGAAATATCTACACCCCTATCTGTATAAACATGGAAAGATCCACACCGCTATCTCTATAAACATGGAAAAATCAACACCGCTATCTCTATGAACATGGAAAGATCTACACCGCCATCTCTATAAACATGGAATTATCTACACCACGATCAGTATAAACATGGAAATAGCTACACCGCTATCTGTATAAACATGGAAATATCTCCACTGCTATCTCTATAAACATCGAAATATCTACACCGCCATCTGTATAAACATGCAAATACCAACAAAGTAATCTGTATAAACATGGAAATATCTACGCCGCCATCTGCATGCCCATGGTAATATCTACGCCGCCATCTGTATAAACATGGAAATATCTACACGGCCATCTGTGTATACATGGAAATATCAACACCGCCATTTGTACAAACATGGAAATATCTACATCGCTATCTCTATAAACATGGAAATATCTGCACTACCATCTGAAAAACATGGAAATACGTATACAGTCATCTGTATAAACATGGAAATATCTACAATGCCATCTGTATACACATGGAAATATCTACACAGCCATCTGTAGAAACATTTAAATATCTACACTGCTATCTATATAAACATGGTAACATCTACACCGCCATCTGTGTGAATAAGGAAATATCTACAATGCCATCTGTATAAAGATATAAATATCTGCACCGCGAGCTGTATAAACATGGAAATACCTACATCGCTATCTGTAAAAACATGGAAATACCAACACCGCTATCGGTATAAACATGGAAATATCTACAACGCCATCTATATAAACATGGAAATATCTACACCGCTATGTCTATAAACATAGAAATACCTACACCGCTATCTCTATAAACATGGAAATATCTACACCGCTATCTGTATAAACATGGAAATATCTACACCACCATCTATATAAACATGGAAATATCTACACTGCCATCTGTATAAACATGGAAATATCTACAATGCCATCTGTAGAAAGATGGAAATATCTACACCGCAATCTGTGTAAACATGGAAATATCTACACCGCAATCTGTATAAACATGGAAATATCTACAAAGCTATCTCCATAAACATGGAAATATCTACACCGCCATCTGTATAAACATGGAAATACCTACAAAGTAATCTGTATAAACATGGAAATATCTACACAGCCATCTGTATAAACATGGAAATATCCACACAGCCGTCTGTATATACGTGGAAATATCTACACCGCTATCAGTATAAACATGGAAATAACTACACCGCTATTTGTATAAACAAGGAAATATCTACACCGTGATCTGTATAAACATGGAAATATCTAGTCTGCCATCTCTATAAACATGGAAATATCTACACCCTTATCTGTATAAACATGGAAATATCCACACCGCTATCTCTATAAACATGGAAAAATCAACACCGCTATCTCTATGAACATGGAAATACCTACAACGCCATCTCTATAAACATGGAAATATCTACAGCACGATCAGTATAAACATGGAAATATCTACACTGCCATCTGTAGAAAGATGGAAATATCTACACCGCTATATCTATAAATATGGATATATCTACACCGCCATCTCTATAAACATGAAAATATCTACACTGCCATCTCCATAAAGATGGAAGTATCTACTCCGGCATGTGTATAAACACGGAAATATCTACACCACCATCTGTGTAAACATGGAAATATCTACACCGCTATCTGTATAAACATGGAAATATCTACACCGCCATCTGCATGCCCATGGAAATATCTACGCCACCATCTGAATAAACATGGAAATATCTACACGGCCATCTGTGTATACATGGAAATATCAACACCGCCATCTGTACAAACATGGAAATATCTACATCGCTATCTCTATAAACATGGAAATATCTGCACTGCCATCTGTGAAAACATGGAAATACGTACACAGTCATCTGTATAAACATGGAAATATCTACACCGATATCTGTAAAAGCATGGAAATATCTACACCGCTATCTGTATAAACATGGAAATATCTACACCGCGATCTGTATAAACATGGAAATATCTACACCGCGATCTGTATAAACATGGAAATATCTACACCGCTATCTGTATAAACATGGAAATATCTACAGAGCTATCTAAGTAAAAATGTTAATATCTACACAGCCATCTGTATAAACATGGAAATACCTACAAAGTCATCTGTATAAAGATGGAAATATCTGCACAGCCATCTGTAAAAACATGGAAATATCTACACCGCTATCTGCATAAACATGGAAATAACTACAACGCTATTTGTATAAACAAGGAAATATCTACACCGTGATCTGTATAAACATGGAAATATATACGCTGCCATCTCTATAAACATGGAAATATCTACACCCTTATCTGTATAAACATGGAAATATCCAAACCGCCATCTCTATAAACATGGAAAAATCAACACCGCTATCTCTATGAACATGGAAATATCTACACCGCCATCTCTGTAAAAATGGAAATAACTACACCGCAATCTGTATAAACATGGAAACATATACAATGCTATCTCTGTAAACATAGAAATATCTACACAGCTATCTGTGTAAACTTGGTAATATCTACACCGCTATCTGTGTAAATTTGGCAATACTTACACTGCAATCTCTGCAAATATGGAAATATCTACTCCACTATCTCTGTAAACATGGAAATATCTACACCGCTATCTGTATAAACATGGAAATATCTACACTGCCGTCTGTATAAACATGGAAATATCTTCAGCGCCATCTGTATAAACATGGAAATATCTACACTGCCATCAGTACACACATGGAAATATCTACACAGCCATCTGTATAAACATGGAAATATCTACACGGCTATCTCTATAAACATGGAAATATCTACACCGCTATCTGTATAAACCTGGAAATATCTACATCGCTATCTGTATAAACAGGGAAATATCTCCACCGCTATCTGTATAAACATGGAAATATCTACACCGCTATCTGTATAAACATGGAAATATTTACACCGCTATCAGTATAAACATGGAAATATATACAATGCTATCTGTGTAAACATGGAAATATCTACACAGCTATCTGTGTAAACTTGGAAATATCTACCCAGCTATCTGTGTAAAAATGGAAATATCTACAAAGCAATCTGTGCAAAGATGGAAATATCTACACTGCTATCTCCGTAAACATGGAAATATCTACACCGCTATCTTTATAAACATGGAAATATCTGCAACTCTATCTGTGTAAACATGAAAGTATCTACAAGGCTATTTGTGTAAACATGGAAATATCTGCTCCGCTATGTGTATAAAGATGGAAATATCTACACCACTATCTGTAAAACATGGAAATATCTACACCGCTCTCTGTATAAACCTCGAAATATCTACACCGAAATCTGTATAAACAAGGAAATATCTACACCGCCATCTGTATAAACATGGAAATACCTACACAGCTATCCCTATAAATATGGAAATATTCACACCGCTATCTCTATAAACATGGAAATACCTACACCCATATCTGTATAAACATGGAAATATCCACACCGCTGTCTCCATAAACATAGAAAAATCAACACCGCTATCTCTATGAACATGGAAATATCTACACCGCCATCTCTGTAAACATGGAAATATCTACACCACGATCAGTATACACATGGAAATATCTACACCGCTATCTGTATAAACATGGAAATATCTGCACTGCTATCTCTATAAACATCGAAATATCTACACCACCATCTGTATAAACATGGAAATACTTACAAAGTTATCTGTATAAACATGGAAATATCTACACCGCCATCTGTATAAACATGGAAATATCTGCACAGCCATGTGTATATACATCGAAATATCTACACCGCTATCAATATAAGCATGGAAATAACTACACCGCTATTTGTATAAACATGGAAATATCTCCACTGCTATCTCTATAAACATCGAAATATCTACACCGCCATCTGTATAAACATGGAAATACTTACAAAGTTATCTGTATAAACATGGAAATATCCACACCGCCATCTGTATAAACATGGAAATATCTACAAAGCCATGTGTACATACATGGAAATAACTACACCGCTATCTGTATATACATGGAAATATCTACACCGCCATCTACATATCCATAGAAATATCTGCGCCGCCATCTGTATAAACATGGAAATATCTACACGGTCATCTGTGTATACATGGAAATATCAACACCGCCATCTGTACAAACATGGAAATAGCTGCACCGCTATCTGTATAAACATGGAAATATCTACACCGCGGTCTGTATAAACATGGAAATATCTACACCGCTATCTCCATAAACATGGAAAAATCAACACCGCTATCTCTATGAACATGGAAATATCTACACCGCCATCTCTATAAACATGGAAATATCTACACCACGATCACTATAAACATGGAAATATCTACACCGCTATCTGTATAAATATGGAAATATTTTCACCGCTATCTCTATAAAGATGGAAATCTCTACACCGCCATGTGTATAAACATGGAAATACCTATACTGTCATCTGTGTAAACATGGAAATATCTACACCACCATCTGTATAAATATGGAAATATCTACAATGCCATCTGTATACACATGGAAATACCTACACGGCAATCTGTGTATAGATGGAAACATCAACACCGCCATCTGTAGAAGCATGGAAATATCTACACTGCTATCTCTATAAACATGGAAATATCTACACTGCGGTCTGTATAAACATGGAAGTATCTACACTACTATCTCTATATACATGGAAATATCTACACCGCCATCTCTATATACATGAAAATATCTACAATGCCATCTGTCAAAACATGGAATTATCCACACAGTCATCTGAATAAACATGGAAATATCTACAACACCTTCTGTATAAACATGGGTATACCTACAATACCATTTGTATACACATGAAATATCTACAGAGACATCTGTATAAATATGGAAATATCTACACTGCCATCTGCATAAACATGGAAATATCTACACTGCCATCTGTAGAAAGACGGAAATATCTACACCGCTATCTCTATGAATATGGAAATATCTACACCGCCATCTCTATAAACATGAAAATATCTACACTGCCATCTCCATAAAGATGGAAGTATCTACTCCGCCATGTGAATAAACACGGAAGTATCTACACCACCATCTGTGTAAACATGGAAATATCTAAACCGCTATCTGTGTAAACATGGAAATAACTAACACCGCCATCTGCATGTCCATGGAAATATCTACGCCGCCATCTGTATAAACATGGAAATACCTACAAGGCCATCTGTGTATAGATGGAAATATCAGCACCGCCATCTGTAGAAACATGGAAATATCTACAATGCCATCTGTAGAAGGATGGAAATATCTACACTGCAATCTGTGTAAACATGGAAATATCTACACCGATATCTCTAAAAACATGGAAATATCTACACCCCTATCTGTATAAACAAGGAAATATCCACACCGCTATCACTATAAACATAGAAAAATCAAAACCTCTATCTCTATGAACATGGAAATATCTGCACTGCCATCACTATAAACCTGGAAATATCTACACCACGATCAGTATAAACATGGAAATATCTATACCGCTATCTGTATAAACATGGAAATATCTCCACTGCTATCTCTATAAACATCGAAATATCTACAACACAATCTGTATAAACATGGAAATACTTACAAAGTTATCTGTATAAACATGGAAATATCGACACCGCCATCTGTATAAACATGGAAATATCTACACAGCCATGTGTATATACATGGAAACATCTACACCGCTATCCATATAAACATGGAAATAACTACACCGCTATCTGTATAAACATGGAAATTTCTACACCACCATCTACATATCCATGGGAATATCTGCGCCGCCATCTGTATAAACATGAAAATATCTACACGGTCATCTGTGTATAGATGGAAATATCAACACCGCCATCTGTATAAACATGGAAATATCTACACCGCTATCTCTATAAACATGGAAATATCTGCACTGCCATCTGTAAAAACATGGAAATACCTATACAGTCATCTGTTTAAACATGGAAATATCTTCACCGCTATCTGTATAAACATGGAAATATCTACAGAGATATCTGTTTATACATGGAAATATCTACACCGCTATCTGAATAAACATGCTAATAACTGCACCGCTATCTGTATAAATGTGGAAATATTTGCACCGCTATCCCTATAAACATGGTAATATCAACACGGCGATCTGTATAAACATGGAAATATCTACACCATGATCTGTATAAACATGGAAATATCTTCACCACGATCTTTATAAACATGGAAATATCTACAACGTGATCTGTATAAACATGGAAATATCTACACCGCCATCTCTATAAACATGGAAATATCTAAACCCCTATCTGTATAAACATGGAAATATCCACACCGCTATCTCTATAAACATGGATAAATAAACACCGCTATCTCTATGAATATGGAAATATCTACTCCACCATCTCTATAAACATGGAAATATCTACACTGCGATCAGTATAAACATGGAAATATCTACACCGCTATCTGTATAAACATGGAAATATCTCCACTGCTATCTCTATGAACATCGAAATATCTACACCGCCATCTGTATGAACATGGAAAAACTTACAAAGTTATCTGTATAAACATGTAAAAATCTACACCGCCATCTGTATAAACATGGACATATCTACAATGCCATCTGTATACACATGGAAATATCCTACACAGCCATCTGAATAAACATGTAAATATCTACACTGCTACCTCTATAAACATGGAAATATCTACACCGCCATCTCTATAAACATGAAAATATCTACACTGCCATCTCCATAAACATGGAACTAACAACTCCGCCATCTGTATAAACATGGAAACATCTACACCGCCATCTGTGTGAATAAGGAAATATCTACAATGCCATCGGTATAAAGATATAAATATCTGCACCGCGAGCTGTATAAAAATGGAAATATCTACATCGCTATCGGTATAAACATGGAAATATCTACAACGCCATCTATATAAACATGTAAATATCTACACCGCTATGTCTATAAACATGGAAATACCTACACCGCTATCTCTATAAACATGGAAATATCCACACCGCCATCTGCATATCCATGGAAATATCTACAACGCCATCTGTATAAAGATGGAAATATCTACATGGCAATCTGTGTACAGATGGAAATATCAACACCGCCATCTGTACAAACATGGAAATATCTACACCGCTATCTTTATAAACATAGAAATACCTACACTGCAGTCTGTATAAACATGGAAATATCTACAACGGTATCTGTATAAACATGGAAATATCTACACCACGATCTGTATAAACATGGAAATATTTACACCGCTATCTGTATAAACCTAGAAATATCTACAGTGCTATCTCTATAAATATGGAAATATCTACACCGCCATCAGTATAAACATGGAAATAACTACACAGTCATGTGTAGGATCATGAAAATATCTACACCACCGTTTGTATAAAGATAGAAATATCTACAAAGTTATCTGTATAAACATGGAAATATCTACACAGTGATCTGTATAAACGTGGAAATATGTACAGCAATCTCTGAATAAAGATGGAAATATCTACACCGCTATCTGTAAAAACACGGAAATATCTAAAACACTATCTGTATAAATATGGAAATATTTACACCGCTATCTCAATAAACATGGAAATATCTACACCGCTATCTCTATAAACATGGAAATATCTACACCGCGATCTGTATAAACATGGAAATATCTACACAGTCATCTGTATAAACCTGGAAATATCTACACTGTCATCTATATAAACATGGAAATATCTACAGAGAACTCTGTATAAACATGGAAATATCGGCACAGCCATCTGTATAAACATGGAAATATCCACAACGATATCTGTATAAACATGGAAATATCTACACCGCTATGTGTATTAATGTGGAAATATCTCCATTGCTATCTGTATAAACATGGACATATCTCCACCACAATCTGTATAACCATGAAAATATCTACACCGCTATCTCTATAAACATGGAAATATCTACACTGCCATCTGTACAAACATGGAAATATCTACACAGTCATCTGTAGAAATATGTAAATATCTATACCGCTATCTATATAAACATGGAAATAACTACACCGCTATCTCTATAAACATGGAAATATCTACACCGCTATCTCCATCAACATGGAAATATATACACCGACATCTCTTTAAACATGGAGATACCTACAACGACTTCTACATAAACAAGAAAATATCTACATTGCCATCTATATAAACATGGAAATATCTACACCGCCACCTCTATAAACATGGAAATATCTACACTGCCATTTGTAGAAAGATGGAAATATCTACACCGCCATCTGTATAAATGTGGAAATATCTACACCGCTAACTGTATAAACATGGAAATATCTACACCGCAATCTGTATAAACATGGAAATATCTACACCGCTATCTGAATAAATATGAAATATCAACAGCGCTATCTCTATAAAATGGAAATATCTACACTGCTATCTGTATAAACATGGAAATATCCTCACTGCTATCTCTATGGACATGGATATGTCTACACTGCCATCTCTATGAACATGGAAATATCTACACCGCCATCTCTATAAAGATGGAAATATCTACACCGCCATCTGTATAAACATGGAAATATCTACACCGCTAACTGTATAAGCATGGAAATATCTACACCGCTATCTGTATAAACATGGAAATATCTGCACTGCGATCTGTGTAAACATGGAAATATCTACACCGCGATCTGTATAAACATGGAAATATCTTCAACACGATCTCTATAAAAATGGAAATATCTACACCGATATCTGTATAAACATGGAAATATCTACACTGTCATCTGTATAAACATGGAAATATCTGAACTGCCATCTGTGGAAAGATGGAAATATCTACACCACGATCTGTATAAATATGAAAATATCTACAACACTATCTGTGTAAAGATGGAAATATCTACACCGCAATCTTTGCAAAGATGGAAACATCTACACCGCTATCTCTGCAAACATGAAAATATCTACACCACTATCTGTGTAAACATGGTAATATCTACATAGCTATCTGTATAAACATGGATATATCTACACCGTTATCTGTATAAACATGGAAATATCTACACCGCTATCTGTATAAATATGGAAATATCTACACCGCCATTTGTGTAAACATACAAATATCTACAGAGTCATCTGTATACACATGGAAATACCTACACAGCCATCTGTATAAACTTGGAAATATCTACACAACTATCTCTATAAACAAGGAAATACCTACAGCGCTATTTGTATAAACATGGAAATATCACCACCACACTCTCTACAAACATGGAAATATCAACACCGCCATCTATATAAACATGAAAATATCTACACCGCCATCTCCATAAACATGGAACTACCTACACTCCATCTGTATAAACATGGAAATATCTACACCACTATCTGTATAAAGTTGGAAATATCTACACCGCTATCTCTATAAACATGGAAATATCTACACAGCCATCTGTATAAACATGGAAATACCTACAATGCTATCTCTATAAACATGGAAATATCTACACAGCTATCTGTATAAACATGGAAATATCTACATCGCTATCTGTATAAACAGGGAAATATCTCCACCGATATCTGTATAAATATTGAAATATCTACACCGCTATCTGTATAAACATGGAAATATCTACACCGCTATTTGTATAAACATGGAAATATCTACAACGCTATCTGTGTAAACATGGAAATTTCTACACAGCTATCTGTGTAAACTTGGAAATATCTACACAGGTATCTGTGTAAAAATGGAAATGTCTTCACTGCAATCTGTGCAAAGAGGGAAACATCTACACCGCTATCTCTGAAAACATGGAAATATCTACACCGCCATCTCTGTAAACATGGAAATATCTACACCACGATCAGTATAAACATGGAAATATCTACACCGCTATCTGTATAAACATGGAAATATCTGCACTGCTATCTCTATAAACATCGAAATATCTACAACACCATCTGTATAAACATGGAAATACTTAGAAAGTTATCTGTATAAACATGGAAATATCTACACCGCCATCTGTATAAACATGGAAATATCTGCACAGCCATGTGTATATACATCAAAATATCTACACCGCTATCTATATAAGCAATGAAATAACTACACCGCTATTTGTATAAACATGGAAATATCTCCACTGCTATCTCTATAAACATCGAAATATCTACACCGCCATCTGTATAAACATGGAAATACTTACAAAGTTATCTGTATAAACATGGAAATATCCACACCGCCATCTGTATAAACATGGAAATATCTACAAAGCCATGTGTACATACATGGAAATAACTACACTGCTATCTGTATATACATGGAAATATCTACACCGCCATCTACATATCCAAAGAAATATCTGCGCCGCCATCTGTATAAACATGGAAATATCTACACGGTCATCTGTGTATACATGGAAATATCAACACCGCCATCTGTACAAACATGGAAATAGCTGCACCGCTATCTGTATAAACATGGAAATATCTACACCGCGGTCTGTATAAACATGGAAATATCTACACCGCTATCTCCATAAACATGGAAAAATCAACACCGCTATCTCTATGAACATGGAAATATCTACACCGCCATCTCTATAAACATGGAAATATCTACACCACGATCACTATAAACATGGAAATATCTACACCGCTATCTGTATAAATATGGAAATATTTTCACCGCTATCTCTATAAAGATGGAAATCTCTACACCGCCATGTGTATAAACATGGAAATACCTATACTGTCATCTGTGTAAACATGGAAATATCTACACCACCATCTGTATAAATATGGAAATATCTACAATGCCATCTGTATACACATGGAAATACCTACACGGCAATCTGTGTATAGATGGAAACATCAACACCGCCATCTGTAGAAGCATGGAAATATCTACACTGCTATCTCTATAAACATGGAAATATCTACACTGCGGTCTGTATAAACATGGAAATATCTACACTACTATCTCTATATACATGGAAATATCTACACCGCCATCTCTATATACATGAAAATATCTACAATGCCATCTGTCAAAACATGGAATTATCCACACAGTCATCTGAATAAACATGGAAATATCTACAACACCTTCTGTATAAACATGGGTATACCTACAATACCATTTGTATACACATGAAATATCTACAGAGACATCTGTATAAATATGGAAATATCTACACTGCCATCTGCATAAACATGGAAATATCTACACTGCCATCTGTAGAAAGACGGAAATATCTACACCGCTATCTCTATGAATATGGAAATATCTACACCGCCATCTCTATAAACATGAAAATATCTACACTGCCATCTCCATAAAGATGGAAGTATCTACTCCGCCATGTGAATAAACACGGAAGTATCTACACCACCATCTGTGTAAACATGGAAATATCTAAACCGCTATCTGTGTAAACATGGAAATAACTAACACCGCCATCTGCATGTCCATGGAAATATCTACGCCGCCATCTGTATAAACATGGAAATACCTACAAGGCCATCTGTGTATAGATGGAAATATCAGCACCGCCATCTGTAGAAACATGGAAATATCTACAATGCCATCTGTAGAAGGATGGAAATATCTACACTGCAATCTGTGTAAACATGGAAATATCTACACCGATATCTCTAAAAACATGGAAATATCTACACCCCTATCTGTATAAACAAGGAAATATCCACACCGCTATCACTATAAACATAGAAAAATCAAAACCTCTATCTCTATGAACATGGAAATATCTGCACTGCCATCACTATAAACCTGGAAATATCTACACCACGATCAGTATAAACATGGAAATATCTATACCGCTATCTGTATAAACATGGAAATATCTCCACTGCTATCTCTATAAACATCGAAATATCTACAACACAATCTGTATAAACATGGAAATACTTACAAAGTTATCTGTATAAACATGGAAATATCGACACCGCCATCTGTATAAACATGGAAATATCTACACAGCCATGTGTATATACATGGAAACATCTACACCGCTATCCATATAAACATGGAAATAACTACACCGCTATCTGTATAAACATGGAAATTTCTACACCACCATCTACATATCCATGGGAATATCTGCGCCGCCATCTGTATAAACATGAAAATATCTACACGGTCATCTGTGTATAGATGGAAATATCAACACCGCCATCTGTATAAACATGGAAATATCTACACCGCTATCTCTATAAACATGGAAATATCTGCACTGCCATCTGTAAAAACATGGAAATACCTATACAGTCATCTGTTTAAACATGGAAATATCTTCACCGCTATCTGTATAAACATGGAAATATCTACAGAGATATCTGTTTATACATGGAAATATCTACACCGCTATCTGAATAAACATGCTAATAACTGCACCGCTATCTGTATAAATGTGGAAATATTTGCACCGCTATCCCTATAAACATGGTAATATCAACACGGCGATCTGTATAAACATGGAAATATCTACACCATGATCTGTATAAACATGGAAATATCTTCACCACGATCTTTATAAACATGGAAATATCTACAACGTGATCTGTATAAACATGGAAATATCTACACCGCCATCTCTATAAACATGGAAATATCTAAACCCCTATCTGTATAAACATGGAAATATCCACACCGCTATCTCTATAAACATGGATAAATAAACACCGCTATCTCTATGAATATGGAAATATCTACTCCACCATCTCTATAAACATGGAAATATCTACACTGCGATCAGTATAAACATGGAAATATCTACACCGCTATCTGTATAAACATGGAAATATCTCCACTGCTATCTCTATGAACATCGAAATATCTACACCGCCATCTGTATGAACATGGAAAAACTTACAAAGTTATCTGTATAAACATGTAAAAATCTACACCGCCATCTGTATAAACATGGACATATCTACAATGCCATCTGTATACACATGGAAATATCCTACACAGCCATCTGAATAAACATGTAAATATCTACACTGCTACCTCTATAAACATGGAAATATCTACACCGCCATCTCTATAAACATGAAAATATCTACACTGCCATCTCCATAAACATGGAACTAACAACTCCGCCATCTGTATAAACATGGAAACATCTACACCGCCATCTGTGTGAATAAGGAAATATCTACAATGCCATCGGTATAAAGATATAAATATCTGCACCGCGAGCTGTATAAAAATGGAAATATCTACATCGCTATCGGTATAAACATGGAAATATCTACAACGCCATCTATATAAACATGTAAATATCTACACCGCTATGTCTATAAACATGGAAATACCTACACCGCTATCTCTATAAACATGGAAATATCCACACTGCCATCTGCATATCCATGGAAATATCTACAACGCCATCTGTATAAAGATGGAAATATCTACATGGCAATCTGTGTACAGATGGAAATATCAACACCGCCATCTGTACAAACATGGAAATATCTACACCGCTATCTTTATAAACATAGAAATACCTACACTGCAGTCTGTATAAACATGGAAATATCTACAACGGTATCTGTATAAACATGGAAATATCTACACCACGATCTGTATAAACATGGAAATATTTACACCGCTATCTGTATAAACCTAGAAATATCTACAGTGCTATCTCTATAAATATGGAAATATCTACACCGCCATCAGTATAAACATGGAAATAACTACACAGTCATGTGTAGGATCATGAAAATATCTACACCACCGTTTGTATAAAGATAGAAATATCTACAAAGTTATCTGTATAAACATGGAAATATCTACAAAGTGATCTGTATAAACGTGGAAATATGTACAGCACTCTCTGAATAAAGATGGAAATATCTACACCGCTATCTGTAAAAACACGGAAATATCTAAAACACTATCTGTATAAATATGGAAATATTTACACCGCTATCTCAATAAACATGGAAATATCTACACCGCTATCTCTATAAACATGGAAATATCTACACCGCGATCTGTATAAACATGGAAATATCTACACAGTCATCTGTATAAACCTGGAAATATCTACACTGTCATCTATATAAACATGGAAATATCTACAGAGAACTCTGTATAAACATGGAAATATCGGCACAGCCATCTGTATAAACATGGAAATATCCACAACGATATCTGTATAAACATGGAAATATCTACACCGCTATGTGTATTAATGTGGAAATATCTCCATTGCTATCTGTATAAACATGGACATATCTCCACCACAATCTGTATAACCATGAAAATATCTACACCGCTATCTCTATAAACATGGAAATATCTACACTGCCATCTGTACAAACATGGAAATATCTACACAGTCATCTGTAGAAATATGTAAATATCTATACCGCTATCTATATAAACATGGAAATTACTACACCGCTATCTCTATAAACATGGAAATATCTACACCGCTATCTCCATCAACATGGAAATATATACACCGACATCTCTTTAAACATGGAGATACCTACAACGACTTCTACATAAACAAGAAAATATCTACATTGCCATCTATATAAACATGGAAATATCTACACCGCCACCTCTATAAACATGGAAATATCTACACTGCCATTTGTAGAAAGATGGAAATATCTACACCGCCATCTGTATAAATGTGGAAATATCTACACCGCTAACTGTATAAACATGGAAATGTCTACACCGCAATCTGTATAAACATGGAAATATCTACACCGCTATCTGAATAAATATGAAATATCAACAGCGCTATCTCTATAAAATGGAAATATCTACACTGCTATCTGTATAAACATGGAAATATCCTCACTGCTATCTCTATGGACATGGATATGTCTACACTGCCATCTCTATGAACATGGAAATATCTACACCGCCATCTCTATAAAGATGGAAATATCTACACCGCCATCTGTATAAACATGGAAATATCTACACCGCTAACTGTATAAGCATGGAAATATCTACACCGCTATCTGTATAAACATGGAAATATCTGCACTGCGATCTGTGTAAACATGGAAATATCTACACCGCGATCTGTATAAACATGGAAATATCTTCAACACGATCTCTATAAAAATGGAAATATCTACACCGATATCTGTATAAACATGGAAATATCTACACTGTCATCTGTATAAACATGGAAATATCTGAACTGCCGTCTGTGGAAAGATGGAAATATCTACACCACGATCTGTATAAATATGAAAATATCTACAACGCTATCTGTGTAAAGATGGAAATATCTACACCGCAATCTTTGCAAAGATGGAAACATCTACACCGCTATCTCTGCAAACATGAAAATATCTACACCACTATCTGTGTAAACATGGTAATATCTACATAGCTATCTGTATAAACATGGATATATCTACACCGTTATCTGTATAAACATGGAAATATCTACACCGCTATCTGTATAAATATGGAAATATCTACACCGCCATTTGTGTAAACATACAAATATCTACAGAGTCATCTGTATACACATGGAAATACCTACACAGCCATCTGTATAAACTTGGAAATATCTACACAACTATCTCTATAAACAAGGAAATACCTACAGCGCTATTTGTATAAACATGGAAATATCACCACCACACTCTCTACAAACATGGAAATATCAACACCGCCATCTATATAAACATGAAAATATCTACACCGCCATCTCCATAAACATGGAACTACCTACACTCCATCTGTATAAACATGGAAATATCTACACCACTATCTGTATAAAGTTGGAAATATCTACACCGCTATCTCTATAAACATGGAAATATCTACACAGCCATCTGTATAAACATGGAAATACCTACAATGCTATCTCTATAAACATGGAAATATCTACACAGCTATCTGTATAAACATGGAAATATCTACATCGCTATCTGTATAAACAGGGAAATATCTCCACCGATATCTGTATAAATATTGAAATATCTACACCGCTATCTGTATAAACATGGAAATATCTACACCGCTATTTGTATAAACATGGAAATATCTACAACGCTATCTGTGTAAACATGGAAATTTCTACACAGCTATCTGTGTAAACTTGGAAATATCTACACAGGTATCTGTGTAAAAATGGAAATGTCTTCACTGCAATCTGTGCAAAGAGGGAAACATCTACACCGCTATCTCTGAAAACATGGAAATATCTACACCGCCATCTCTGTAAACATGGAAATATCTACACCACGATCAGTATAAACATGGAAATATCTACACCGCTATCTGTATAAACATGGAAATATCTGCACTGCTATCTCTATAAACATCGAAATATCTACACCACCATCTGTATAAACATGGAAATACTTAGAAAGTTATCTGTATAAACATGGAAATATCTACACCGCCATCTGTATAAACATGGAAATATCTGCACAGCCATGTGTATATACATCGAAATATCTACACCGCTATCTATATAAGCAATGAAATAACTACACCGCTATTTGTATAAACATGGAAATATCTCCACTGCTATCTCTATAAACATCGAAATATCTACACCGCCATCTGTATAAACATGGAAATACTTACAAAGTTATCTGTATAAACATGGAAATATCCACACCGCCATCTGTATAAACATGGAAATATCTACAAAGCCATGTGTACATACATGGAAATAACTACACTGCTATCTGTATATACATGGAAATATCTACACCGCCATCTACATATCCAAAGAAATATCTGCGCCGCCATCTGTATAAACATGGAAATATCTACACGGTCATCTGTGTATACATGGAAATATCAACACCGCCATCTGTACAAACATGGAAATAGCTGCACCGCTATCTGTATAAACATGGAAATATCTACACCGCTATCTCCATAAACATGGAAAAATCAACACCGCTATCTCTATGAACATGGAAATATCTACACCGCCATCTCTATAAACATGGAAATATCTACACCACGATCACGATAAACATGGAAATATCTACACCGCTATCTGTATAAATATGGAAATATTTTCACCGCTATCTCTATAAAGATGGAAATCTCTACACCGCCATCTGTATAAACATGGAAATACCTATACTGTCATCTGTGTAAACATGGAAATATCTACACCACCATCTGTATAAATATGGAAATATCTACAATGCCATCTGTATACACATGGAAATACCTACACGGCAATCTGTGTATAGATGGAAACATCAACACCGCCATCTGTAGAAACATGGAAATATCTACACTGCTATCTCTATAAACATGGAAATATCTACACTGCGGTCTGTATAAACATGGAAATATCTACACTACTATCTTTATATACATGGAAATATCTACACCGCCATCTCTATATACATGAAAATATCTACAATGCCATCTGTCAAAACATGGAAATATCCACACAGTCATCTGAATAAACATGGAAATATCTACAACACCTTCTGTATAAACATGGGTATACCTACAATACCATTTGTATACACATGAAATATCTACAGAGACATCTGTATAAATATGGAAATATCTACACTGCCATCTGCATAAACATGGAAATATCTACACTGCCATCTGTAGAAAGACGGAAATATCTACACCGCTATCTCTATGAATATGGAAATATCTACACCGCCATCTCTATAAACATGAAAATATCTACACTGCCATCTCCATAAAGATGGAAGTATCTACTCCGCCATGTGAATAAACACGGAAGTATCTACACCACCATCTGTGTAAACATGGAAATATCTAAACCGCTATCTGTGTAAACATGGAAATAACTAACACCGCCATCTGCATGTCCATGGAAATATCTACGCCGCCATCTGTATAAACATGGAAATACCTACAAGGCCATCTGTGTATAGATGGAAATATCAGCACCGCCATCTGTAGAAACATGGAAATATCTACAATGCCATCTGTAGAAGGATGGAAATATCTACACCGCAATCTGTGTAAACATGGAAATATCTACACCGATATCTCTAAAAACATGGAAATATCTACACCCCTATCTGTATAAACAAGGAAATATCCACAACGCTATCACTATAAACATAGAAAAATCAAAACCTCTATCTCTATGAACATGGAAATATCTGCACTGCCATCACTATAAACCTGGAAATATCTACACCACGATCAGTATAAACATGGAAATATCTATACCGCTATCTGTATAAACATGGAAATATCTCCACTGCTATCTCTATAAACATCGAAATATCTACAACACAATCTGTATAAACATGGAAATACTTACAAAGTTATCTGTATAAACATGGAAATATCGACACCGCCATCTGTATAAACATGGAAATATCTACACAGCCATGTGTATATACATGGAAACATCTACACCGCTATCCATATAAACATGGAAATAACTACACCGCTATCTGTATAAACATGGAAATTTCTACACCACCATCTACATATCCATGGGAATATCTGCGCCGCCATCTGTATAAACATGAAAATATCTACACGGTCATCTGTGTATAGATGGAAATATCAACACCGCCATCTGTACAAACATGGAAATATCTACACCGCTATCTCTATAAACATGGAAATATCTGCACTGCCATCTGTAAAAACATGGAAATACCTATACAGTCATCTGTTTAAACATGGAAATATCTTCACCGCTATCTGTATAAACATGGAAATATCTACAGAGATATCTGTTTATACATGGAAATATCTACACCGCTATCTGAATAAACATGCTAATAACTGCACCGCTATCTGTATAAATGTGGAAATATTTGCACCGCTATCCCTATAAACATGGTAATATCAACACAGCGATCTGTATAAACATGGAAATATCTACACCATGATCTGTATAAACATGGAAATATCTTCACCACGATCTTTATAAACATGGAAATATCTACAACGTGATCTGTATAAACATGGAAATATCTACACCGCCATCTCTATAAACATGGAAATATCTAAACCCCTATCTGTATAAACATGGAAATATCCACACCGCTATCTCTATAAACATGGATAAATAAACACCGCTATCTCTATGAATATGGAAATATCTACTCCACCATCTCTATAAACATGGAAATATCTACACTGCGATCAGTATAAACATGGAAATATCTACACCGCTATCTGTATAAACATGGAAATATCTCCACTGCTATCTCTATGAACATCGAAATATCTACACCGCCATCTGTATGAACATGGAAAAACTTACAAAGTTATCTGTATAAACATGGAAAAATCTACACCGCCATCTGTATAAACATGGACATATCTACAATGCCATCTGTATACACATGGAAATATCCTACACAGCCATCTGAATAAACATGTAAATATCTACACTGCTACCTCTATAAACATGGAAATATCTACACCGCCATCTCTATAAACATGAAAATATCTACACTGCCATCTCCATAAACATGGAACTAACAACTCCGCCATCTGTATAAACATGGAAACATCTACACCGCCATCTGTGTGAATAAGGAAATATCTACAATGCCATCGGTATAAAGATATAAATATCTGCACCGCGAGCTGTATAAAAATGGAAATATCTACATCGCTATCGGTATAAACATGGAAATATCTACAACGCCATCTATATAAACATGTAAATATCTACACCGCTATGTCTATAAACATGGAAATACCTACACCGCTATCTCTATAAACATGGAAATATCCACACCGCCATCTGCATATCCATGGAAATATCTACAACGCCATCTGTATAAAGATGGAAATATCTACATGGCAATCTGTGTACAGATGGAAATATCAACACCGCCATCTGTACAAACATGGAAATATCTACACCGCTATCTTTATAAACATAGAAATACCTACACTGCAGTCTGTATAAACATGGAAATATCTACAACGGTATCTGTATAAACATGGAAATATCTACACCACGATCTGTATAAACATGGAAATATTTACACCGCTATCTGTATAAACCTAGAAATATCTACAGTGCTATCTCTATAAATATGGAAATATCTACACCGCCATCAGTATAAACTTGGAAATAACTACACAGTCATGTGTAGGATCATGAAAATATCTACACCACCGTTTGTATAAAGATAGAAATATCTACAAAGTTATCTGTATAAACATGGAAATATCTACACAGTGATCTGTATAAACGTGGAAATATGTACAGCACTCTCTGAATAAAGATGGAAATATCTACACCGCTATCTGTAAAAACACGGAAATATCTAAAACACTATCTGTATAAATATGGAAATATTTACACCGCTATCTCAATAAACATGGAAATATCTACACCGCTATCTCTATAAACATGGAAATATCTACACCGCGATCTGTATAAACATGGAAATATCTACACAGTCATCTGTATAAACCTGGAAATATCTACACTGTCATCTATATAAACATGGAAATATCTACAGAGAACTCTGTATAAACATGGAAATATCGGCACAGCCATCTGTATAAACATGGAAATATCCACAACGATATCTGTATAAACATGGAAATATCTACACCGCTATGTGTATTAATGTGGAAATATCTCCATTGCTATCTGTATAAACATGGACATATCTCCACCACAATCTGTATAACCATGAAAATATCTACACCGCTATCTCTATAAACATGGAAATATCTACACTGCCATCTGTACAAACATGGAAATATCTACACAGTCATCTGTAGAAATATGTAAATATCTATAGCGCTATCTATATAAACATGGAAATTACTACACCGCTATCTCTATAAACATGGAAATATCTACACCGCTATCTCCATCAACATGGAAATATATACACCGACATCTCTTTAAACATGGAGATACCTACAACGACTTCTACATAAACAAGAAAATATCTACATTGCCATCTATATAAACATGGAAATATCTACACCGCCACCTCTATAAACATGGAAATATCTACACTGCCATTTGTAGAAAGATGGAAATATCTACACCGCCATCTGTATAAATGTGGAAATATCTACACCGCTAACTGTATAAACATGGAAATATCTACACCGCAATCTGTATAAACATGGAAATATCTACACCGCTATCTGAATAAATATGAAATATCAACAGCGCTATCTCTATAAAATGGAAATATCTACACTGCTATCTGTATAAACATGGAAATATCCTCACTGCTATCTCTATGGACATGGATATGTCTACACTGCCATCTCTATGAACATGGAAATATCTACACCGCCATCTCTATAAAGATGGAAATATCTACACCGCCATCTGTATAAACATGGAAATATCTACACCGCTAACTGTATAAGCATGGAAATATCTACACCGCTATCTGTATAAACATGGAAATATCTGCACTGCCATCTGTGTAAACATGGAAATATCTACACCGCGATCTGTATAAACATGGAAATATCTTCAACACGATCTCTATAAAAATGGAAATATCTACACCGATATCTGTATAAACATGGAAATATCTACACTGTCATCTGTATAAACATGGAAATATCTGAACTGCCGTCTGTGGAAAGATGGAAATATCTACACCACGATCTGTATAAATATGAAAATATCTACAACGCTATCTGTGTAAAGATGGAAATATCTACACCGCAATCTTTGCAAAGATGGAAACATCTACACCGCTATCTCTGCAAACATGAAAATATCTACACCACTATCTGTGTAAACATGGTAATATCTACATAGCTATCTGTATAAACATGGATATATCTACACCGTTATCTGTATAAACATGGAAATATCTACACCGCTATCTGTATAAATATGGAAATATCTACACCGCCATTTGTGTAAACATACAAATATCTACAGAGTCATCTGTATACACATGGAAATACCTACACAGCCATCTGTATAAACTTGGAAATATCTACACAACTATCTCTATAAACAAGGAAATACCTACAGCGCTATTTGTATAAACATGGAAATATCACCACCACACTCTCTACAAACATGGAAATATCAACACCGCCATCTATATAAACATGAAAATATCTACACCGCCATCTCCATAAACATGGAACTACCTACACTCCATCTGTATAAACATGGAAATATCTACACCACTATCTGTATAAAGTTGGAAATATCTACACCGCTATCTCTATAAACATGGAAATATCTACACAGCCATCTGTATAAACATGGAAATACCTACAATGCTATCTCTATAAACATGGAAATATCTACACAGCTATCTGTATAAACATGGAAATATCTACATCGCTATCTGTATAAACAGGGAAATATCTCCACCGATATCTGTATAAATATTGAAATATCTACACCGCTATCTGTATAAACATGGAAATATCTACACCGCTATTTGTATAAACATGGAAATATCTACAACGCTATCTGTGTAAACATGGAAATTTCTACACAGCTATCTGTGTAAACTTGGAAATATCTACACAGGTATCTGTGTAAAAATGGAAATGTCTTCACTGCAATCTGTGCAAAGAGGGAAACATCTACACCGCTATCTCTGAAAACATGGAAATATCTACACCGCCATCTCTGTAAACATGGAAATATCTACACCACGATCAGTATAAACATGGAAATATCTACACCGCTATCTGTATAAACATGGAAATATCTGCACTGCTATCTCTATAAACATCGAAATATCTACACCACCATCTGTATAAACATGGAAATACTTAGAAAGTTATCTGTATAAACATGGAAATATCTACACCGCCATCTGTATAAACATGGAAATATCTGCACAGCCATGTGTATATACATCGAAATATCTACACCGCTATCTATATAAGCAATGAAATAACTACACCGCTATTTGTATAAACCTGGAAATATCTCCACTGCTATCTCTATAAACATCGAAATATCTACACCGCCATCTGTATAAACATGGAAATACTTACAAAGTTATCTGTATAAACATGGAAATATCCACACCGCCATCTGTATAAACATGGAAATATCTACAAAGCCATGTGTACATACATGGAAATAACTACACTGCTATCTGTATATACATGGAAATATCTACACCGCCATCTACATATCCAAAGAAATATCTGCGCCGCCATCTGTATAAACATGGAAATATCTACACGGTCATCTGTGTATACATGGAAATATCAACACCGCCATCTGTACAAACATGGAAATAGCTGCACCGCTATCTGTATAAACATGGAAATATCTACACCGCGGTCTGTATAAACATGGAAATATCTACACCGCTATCTCCATAAACATGGAAAAATCAACACCGCTATCTCTATGAACATGGAAATATCTACACCGCCATCTCTATAAACATGGAAATATCTACACCACGATCACGATAAACATGGAAATATCTACACCGCTATCTGTATAAATATGGAAATATTTTCACCGCTATCTCTATAAAGATGGAAATCTCTACACCGCCATCTGTATAAACATGGAAATACCTATACTGTCATCTGTGTAAACATGGAAATATCTACACCACCATCTGTATAAATATGGAAATATCTACAATGCCATCTGTATACACATGGAAATACCTACACGGCAATCTGTGTATAGATGGAAACATCAACACCGCCATCTGTAGAAACATGGAAATATCTACACTGCTATCTCTATAAACATGGAAATATCTACACTGCGGTCTGTATAAACATGGAAATATCTACACTACTATCTCTATATACATGGAAATATCTACACCGCCATCTCTATATACATGAAAATATCTACAATGCCATCTGTCAAAACATGGAAATATCCACACAGTCATCTGAATAAACATGGAAATATCTACAACACCTTCTGTATAAACATGGGTATACCTACAATACCATTTGTATACACATGAAATATCTACAGAGACATCTGTATAAATATGGAAATATCTACACTGCCATCTGCATAAACATGGAAATATCTACACTGCCATCTGTAGAAAGACGGAAATATCTACACCGCTATCTCTATGAATATGGAAATATCTACACCGCCATCTCTATAAACATGAAAATATCTACACTGCCATCTCCATAAAGATGGAAGTATCTACTCCGCCATGTGAATAAACACGGAAGTATCTACACCACCATCTGTGTAAACATGGAAATATCTAAACCGCTATCTGTGTAAACATGGAAATAACTAACACTGCCATCTGCATGTCCATGGAAATATCTACGCCGCCATCTGTATAAACATGGAAATACCTACAAGGCCATCTGTGTATAGATGGAAATATCAGCACCGCCATCTGTAGAAACATGGAAATATCTACAATGCCATCTGTAGAAGGATGGAAATATCTACACCGCAATCTGTGTAAACATGGAAATATCTACACCGATATCTCTAAAAACATGGAAATATCTACACCCCTATCTGTATAAACAAGGAAATATCCACACCGCTATCACTATAAACATAGAAAAATCAAAACCTCTATCTCTATGAACATGGAAATATCTGCACTGCCATCACTATAAACCTGGAAATATCTACACCACGATCAGTATAAACATGGAAATATCTATACCGCTATCTGTATAAACATGGAAATATCTCCACTGCTATCTCTATAAACATCGAAATATCTACAACACAATCTGTATAAACATGGAAATACTTACAAAGTTATCTGTATAAACATGGAAATATCGACACCGCCATCTGTATAAACATGGAAATATCTACACAGCCATGTGTATATACATGGAAACATCTACACCGCTATCCATATAAACATGGAAATAACTACACCGCTATCTGTATAAACATGGAAATTTCTACACCGCCATCTACATATCCATGGGAATATCTGCGCCGCCATCTGTATAAACATGAAAATATCTACACGGTCATCTGTGTATAGATGGAAATATCAACACCGCCATCTGTACAAACATGGAAATATCTACACCGCTATCTCTATAAACATGGAAATATCTGCACTGCCATCTGTAAAAACATGGAAATACCTATACAGTCATCTGTTTAAACATGGAAATATCTTCACCGCTATCTGTATAAACATGGAAATATCTACAGAGATATCTGTTTATACATGGAAATATCTACACCGCTATCTGAATAAACATGCTAATAACTGCACCGCTATCTGTATAAATGTGGAAATATTTGCACCGCTATCCCTATAAACATGGTAATATCAACACGGCGATCTGTATAAACATGGAAATATCTACACCATGATCTGTATAAACATGGAAATATCTTCACCACGATCTTTATAAACATGGAAATATCTACAACGTGATCTGTATAAACATGGAAATATCTACACCGCCATCTCTATAAACATGGAAATATCTTAACCCCTATCTGTATAAACATGGAAATATCCACACCGCTATCTCTATAAACATGGATAAATAAACATCGCTATCTCTATGAATATGGAAATATCTACTCCACAATCTCTATAAACATGGAAATATCTACACTGCGATCAGTATAAACATGGAAATATCTACACCGCTATCTGTATAAACATGGAAATATCTCCACTGCTATCTCTATAAACATCGAAATATCTACACCGCCATCTGTATGAACATGGAAAAACTTACAAAGTTATCTGTATAAACATGGAAATATCTACACCGCCATCTGTATAAACATGGACATATCTACAATGCCATCTGTATACACATGGAAATATCCTACACAGCCATCTGAATAAACATGTAAATATCTACACTGCTATCTCTATAAACATGGAAATATCTACACCGCCATCTCTATAAACATGAAAATATCTACACTGCCATCTCCATAAACATGGAACTAACAACTCCGCCATCTGTATAAACATGGAAACATCTACACCGCCATCTGTGTGAATAAGGAAATATCTACAATGCCATCGGTATAAAGATATAAATATCTGCACCGCGAGCTGTATAAACATGGAAATATCTACATCGATATCGGTATAAACATGGAAATATCTACAACGCCATCTATATAAACATGTAAATATCTACACCGCTATGTCTATAAACATGGAAATACCTACACCGCTATCTCTATAAACATGGAAATATCCACACCGCCGTCTGCATATCCATGGAAATATCTACAACGCCATCTGTATAAAGATGGAAATATCTACATGGCAATCTGTGTACAGATGGAAATATCAACACCGCCATCTGTACAAACATGGAAATATCTACACCGCTATCTTTATAAACATAGAAATACCTACACTGCAGTCTGTATAAACATGGAAATATCTACAACGATATCTGTATAAACATGGAAATATCTACACCACGATCTGTATAAACATGGAAATATTTACACCGCTATCTGTATAAACCTAGAAATATCTACAGTGCTATCTCTATAAATATGGAAATATCTACACCGCCATCAGTATAAACATGGAAATATCTACACCGCCATCTGTATAAACATGGAAATATCTACAATGCCATCTGTAGAAAGATGGAAATATCTATACCGCAATCTGTATAAACATGTAAATATCTACACCGATATCAGTAAAAATATGGAAATATCTACACTGCTATCTGTATAAACATTGAAATATCTACACCGCGATCTGTATAAACATGGAAATATCTACACCGTGATCTGTATAAACATGGAAATATCTACACCGCTATCTGTATAAACATGGAAATATCTACAAAGCTCTTTCTATAAACATGGAAATATCTGCACCGCCATCTGTATAAACATGGAAATACCTGCAAAGTCATCTGTATAAACATGGAAATATCTACAGCGCCATCTCTATAAACATTGACAAATCTACACTGCCATCTGTAAAAACATGTTAATATCCACACAGTCATCTGAATAAACATGGAAATATCTACACCATCATCTGTATAAACTTGGAAATACCTACAATACCATCTGTATACACATGGAAATATCTACACAGACTTCTGTATAAATATGGAAATATCTACACGGCCATCTGTATAAACATGGAAATATCTACAGTGCCATCTGTAGAAAGATGGAAATACCTACACCGCCATCTCTATAAATATGGAAATATCTAAACCGCCATCTCTATGAACATGAAAATATCTACACTGCCATCTCCATAAAGATGGAAGTATCTACTCCGCCATGTTAATAAACACGGAAATATATACACCACCATCTGTGTAAACATGGAAATATCTACGCCGCCATCTGTATAAACATGGAAATATCTAGACGGCCATCTGTGTATAGATGGAAATATCAACACCGCCATCTATACAAACATGGAAATATCTACACCGCTATCTCTATAAACATGGAAATATCTGCACTGCCATCTGTAAAAACATGGAAATACCTATACAGTCATCTGTATAAACATGGAAATATCTACAATGCCATCTGTATACACATGGAAATATCTACACAGACATCTGCATAAACATGTAAATATCTACACTGCTATCTCTATAAACATGGAAATATCTACACCGCCATCTCTATAAACATGAAAATATCTACACTGCCATCTCCATAAACATGGAACTAACTACTCCGCCATCTGTATAAACATGGAAACATCTACACCGCCATCTGTGTGAATAAGGAAATATCTACAATTCCATCTGTATAAAGATATAAATATCTGCACCGCGTGCTGTATAAACATGGAAATATCTACATTGCTACTATTTAAACGTGGAAATACCAACACCGCTATCAGTATAAACATGGAAATATCTACAACGCCATCTATATAAACATGGAAATATCTACACCGCTATGTCTATAAACATGGAAATACCTACACAGCTATCTCTATGAACATGGAAATATCTACACCAATATCTGTAAAAACAGGGAAATATCTACACCGCTATCTGTATAAACATGGAAATATCTACAACGCGATCTGTATAAACATGGAAATAACTTCACCGTGATCTGCATAAACATGGAAATATCTACATCGCTATCTGTATAAACATGGTAATATCTACACCACCATCTATATAAACATGGAAATATCTACACCGCCACCTGTATAAACATGGAAATATCTACAATGCCATCTGTAGAAAGATGGAAATATCTACACCGCAATCTGTATAAACATGGAAATATCTACACCACGATCACGATAAACATGGAAATATCTACACCGCTATCTGTATAAATATGGAAATATTTTCACCGCTATCTCTATAAAGATGGAAATCTCTACACCGCCATCTGTATAAACATGGAAATACCTATACTGTCATCTGTGTAAACATGGAAATATCTACACCACCATCTGTATAAATATGGAAATATCTACAATGCCATCTGTATACACATGGAAATACCTACACGGCAATCTGTGTATAGATGGAAACATCAACACCGCCATCTGTAGAAACATGGAAATATCTACACTGCTATCTCTATAAACATGGAAATATCTACACTGCGGTCTGTATAAACATGGAAATATCTACACTACTATCTTTATATACATGGAAATATCTACACCGCCATCTCTATATACATGAAAATATCTACAATGCCATCTGTCAAAACATGGAAATATCCACACAGTCATCTGAATAAACATGGAAATATCTACAACACCTTCTGTATAAACATGGGTATACCTACAATACCATTTGTATACACATGAAATATCTACAGAGACATCTGTATAAATATGGAAATATCTACACTGCCATCTGCATAAACATGGAAATATCTACACTGCCATCTGTAGAAAGACGGAAATATCTACACCGCTATCTCTATGAATATGGAAATATCTACACCGCCATCTCTATAAACATGAAAATATCTACACTGCCATCTCCATAAAGATGGAAGTATCTACTCCGCCATGTGAATAAACACGGAAGTATCTACACCACCATCTGTGTAAACATGGAAATATCTAAACCGCTATCTGTGTAAACATGGAAATAACTAACACCGCCATCTGCATGTCCATGGAAATATCTACGCCGCCATCTGTATAAACATGGAAATACCTACAAGGCCATCTGTGTATAGATGGAAATATCAGCACCGCCATCTGTAGAAACATGGAAATATCTACAATGCCATCTGTAGAAGGATGGAAATATCTACACCGCAATCTGTGTAAACATGGAAATATCTACACCGATATCTCTAAAAACATGGAAATATCTACACCCCTATCTGTATAAACAAGGAAATATCCACAACGCTATCACTATAAACATAGAAAAATCAAAACCTCTATCTCTATGAACATGGAAATATCTGCACTGCCATCACTATAAACCTGGAAATATCTACACCACGATCAGTATAAACATGGAAATATCTATACCGCTATCTGTATAAACATGGAAATATCTCCACTGCTATCTCTATAAACATCGAAATATCTACAACACAATCTGTATAAACATGGAAATACTTACAAAGTTATCTGTATAAACATGGAAATATCGACACCGCCATCTGTATAAACATGGAAATATCTACACAGCCATGTGTATATACATGGAAACATCTACACCGCTATCCATATAAACATGGAAATAACTACACCGCTATCTGTATAAACATGGAAATTTCTACACCACCATCTACATATCCATGGGAATATCTGCGCCGCCATCTGTATAAACATGAAAATATCTACACGGTCATCTGTGTATAGATGGAAATATCAACACCGCCATCTGTACAAACATGGAAATATCTACACCGCTATCTCTATAAACATGGAAATATCTGCACTGCCATCTGTAAAAACATGGAAATACCTATACAGTCATCTGTTTAAACATGGAAATATCTTCACCGCTATCTGTATAAACATGGAAATATCTACAGAGATATCTGTTTATACATGGAAATATCTACACCGCTATCTGAATAAACATGCTAATAACTGCACCGCTATCTGTATAAATGTGGAAATATTTGCACCGCTATCCCTATAAACATGGTAATATCAACACAGCGATCTGTATAAACATGGAAATATCTACACCATGATCTGTATAAACATGGAAATATCTTCACCACGATCTTTATAAACATGGAAATATCTACAACGTGATCTGTATAAACATGGAAATATCTACACCGCCATCTCTATAAACATGGAAATATCTAAACCCCTATCTGTATAAACATGGAAATATCCACACCGCTATCTCTATAAACATGGATAAATAAACACCGCTATCTCTATGAATATGGAAATATCTACTCCACCATCTCTATAAACATGGAAATATCTACACTGCGATCAGTATAAACATGGAAATATCTACACCGCTATCTGTATAAACATGGAAATATCTCCACTGCTATCTCTATGAACATCGAAATATCTACACCGCCATCTGTATGAACATGGAAAAACTTACAAAGTTATCTGTATAAACATGGAAAAATCTACACCGCCATCTGTATAAACATGGACATATCTACAATGCCATCTGTATACACATGGAAATATCCTACACAGCCATCTGAATAAACATGTAAATATCTACACTGCTACCTCTATAAACATGGAAATATCTACACCGCCATCTCTATAAACATGAAAATATCTACACTGCCATCTCCATAAACATGGAACTAACAACTCCGCCATCTGTATAAACATGGAAACATCTACACCGCCATCTGTGTGAATAAGGAAATATCTACAATGCCATCGGTATAAAGATATAAATATCTGCACCGCGAGCTGTATAAAAATGGAAATATCTACATCGCTATCGGTATAAACATGGAAATATCTACAACGCCATCTATATAAACATGTAAATATCTACACCGCTATGTCTATAAACATGGAAATACCTACACCGCTATCTCTATAAACATGGAAATATCCACACCGCCATCTGCATATCCATGGAAATATCTACAACGCCATCTGTATAAAGATGGAAATATCTACATGGCAATCTGTGTACAGATGGAAATATCAACACCGCCATCTGTACAAACATGGAAATATCTACACCGCTATCTTTATAAACATAGAAATACCTACACTGCAGTCTGTATAAACATGGAAATATCTACAACGGTATCTGTATAAACATGGAAATATCTACACCACGATCTGTATAAACATGGAAATATTTACACCGCTATCTGTATAAACCTAGAAATATCTACAGTGCTATCTCTATAAATATGGAAATATCTACACCGCCATCAGTATAAACTTGGAAATAACTACACAGTCATGTGTAGGATCATGAAAATATCTACACCACCGTTTGTATAAAGATAGAAATATCTACAAAGTTATCTGTATAAACATGGAAATATCTACACAGTGATCTGTATAAACGTGGAAATATGTACAGCACTCTCTGAATAAAGATGGAAATATCTACACCGCTATCTGTAAAAACACGGAAATATCTAAAACACTATCTGTATAAATATGGAAATATTTACACCGCTATCTCAATAAACATGGAAATATCTACACCGCTATCTCTATAAACATGGAAATATCTACACCGCGATCTGTATAAACATGGAAATATCTACACAGTCATCTGTATAAACCTGGAAATATCTACACTGTCATCTATATAAACATGGAAATATCTACAGAGAACTCTGTATAAACATGGAAATATCGGCACAGCCATCTGTATAAACATGGAAATATCCACAACGATATCTGTATAAACATGGAAATATCTACACCGCTATGTGTATTAATGTGGAAATATCTCCATTGCTATCTGTATAAACATGGACATATCTCCACCACAATCTGTATAACCATGAAAATATCTACACCGCTATCTCTATAAACATGGAAATATCTACACTGCCATCTGTACAAACATGGAAATATCTACACAGTCATCTGTAGAAATATGTAAATATCTATACCGCTATCTATATAAACATGGAAATTACTACACCGCTATCTCTATAAACATGGAAATATCTACACCGCTATCTCCATCAACATGGAAATATATACACCGACATCTCTTTAAACATGGAGATACCTACAACGACTTCTACATAAACAAGAAAATATCTACATTGCCATCTATATAAACATGGAAATATCTACACCGCCACCTCTATAAACATGGAAATATCTACACTGCCATTTGTAGAAAGATGGAAATATCTACACCGCCATCTGTATAAATGTGGAAATATCTACACCGCTAACTGTATAAACATGGAAATGTCTACACCGCAATCTGTATAAACATGGAAATATCTACACCGCTATCTGAATAAATATGAAATATCAACAGCGCTATCTCTATAAAATGGAAATATCTACACTGCTATCTGTATAAACATGGAAATATCCTCACTGCTATCTCTATGGACATGGATATGTCTACACTGCCATCTCTATGAACATGGAAATATCTACACCGCCATCTCTATAAAGATGGAAATATCTACACCGCCATCTGTATAAACATGGAAATATCTACACCGCTAACTGTATAAGCATGGAAATATCTACACCGCTATCTGTATAAACATGGAAATATCTGCACTGCGATCTGTGTAAACATGGAAATATCTACACCGCGATCTGTATAAACATGGAAATATCTTCAACACGATCTCTATAAAAATGGAAATATCTACACCGATATCTGTATAAACATGGAAATATCTACACTGTCATCTGTATAAACATGGAAATATCTGAACTGCCGTCTGTGGAAAGATGGAAATATCTACACCACGATCTGTATAAATATGAAAATATCTACAACGCTATCTGTGTAAAGATGGAAATATCTACACCGCAATCTTTGCAAAGATGGAAACATCTACACCGCTATCTCTGCAAACATGAAAATATCTACACCACTATCTGTGTAAACATGGTAATATCTACATAGCTATCTGTATAAACATGGATATATCTACACCGTTATCTGTATAAACATGGAAATATCTACACCGCTATCTGTATAAATATGGAAATATCTACACCGCCATTTGTGTAAACATACAAATATCTACAGAGTCATCTGTATACACATGGAAATACCTACACAGCCATCTGTATAAACTTGGAAATATCTACACAACTATCTCTATAAACAAGGAAATACCTACAGCGCTATTTGTATAAACATGGAAATATCACCACCACACTCTCTACAAACATGGAAATATCAACACCGCCATCTATATAAACATGAAAATATCTACACCGCCATCTCCATAAACATGGAACTACCTACACTCCATCTGTATAAACATGGAAATATCTACACCACTATCTGTATAAAGTTGGAAATATCTACACCGCTATCTCTATAAACATGGAAATATCTACACAGCCATCTGTATAAACATGGAAATACCTACAATGCTATCTCTATAAACATGGAAATATCTACACAGCTATCTGTATAAACATGGAAATATCTACATCGCTATCTGTATAAACAGGGAAATATCTCCACCGATATCTGTATAAATATTGAAATATCTACACCGCTATCTGTATAAACATGGAAATATCTACACCGCTATTTGTATAAACATGGAAATATCTACAACGCTATCTGTGTAAACATGGAAATTTCTACACAGCTATCTGTGTAAACTTGGAAATATCTACACAGGTATCTGTGTAAAAATGGAAATGTCTTCACTGCAATCTGTGCAAAGAGGGAAACATCTACACCGCTATCTCTGAAAACATGGAAATATCTACACCGCCATCTCTGTAAACATGGAAATATCTACACCACGATCAGTATAAACATGGAAATATCTACACCGCTATCTGTATAAACATGGAAATATCTGCACTGCTATCTCTATAAACATCGAAATATCTACACCACCATCTGTATAAACATGGAAATACTTAGAAAGTTATCTGTATAAACATGGAAATATCTACACCGCCATCTGTATAAACATGGAAATATCTGCACAGCCATGTGTATATACATCGAAATATCTACACCGCTATCTATATAAGCAATGAAATAACTACACCGCTATTTGTATAAACCTGGAAATATCTCCACTGCTATCTCTATAAACATCGAAATATCTACACCGCCATCTGTATAAACATGGAAATACTTACAAAGTTATCTGTATAAACATGGAAATATCCACACCGCCATCTGTATAAACATGGAAATATCTACAAAGCCATGTGTACATACATGGAAATAACTACACTGCTATCTGTATATACATGGAAATATCTACACCGCCATCTACATATCCAAAGAAATATCTGCGCCGCCATCTGTATAAACATGGAAATATCTACACGGTCATCTGTGTATACATGGAAATATCAACACCGCCATCTGTACAAACATGGAAATAGCTGCACCGCTATCTGTATAAACATGGAAATATCTACACCGCGGTCTGTATAAACATGGAAATATCTACACCGCTATCTCCATAAACATGGAAAAATCAACACCGCTATCTCTATGAACATGGAAATATCTACACCGCCATCTCTATAAACATGGAAATATCTACACCACGATCACGATAAACATGGAAATATCTACACCGCTATCTGTATAAATATGGAAATATTTTCACCGCTATCTCTATAAAGATGGAAATCTCTACACCGCCATCTGTATAAACATGGAAATACCTATACTGTCATCTGTGTAAACATGGAAATATCTACACCACCATCTGTATAAATATGGAAATATCTACAATGCCATCTGTATACACATGGAAATACCTACACGGCAATCTGTGTATAGATGGAAACATCAACACCGCCATCTGTAGAAACATGGAAATATCTACACTGCTATCTCTATAAACATGGAAATATCTACACTGCGGTCTGTATAAACATGGAAATATCTACACTACTATCTCTATATACATGGAAATATCTACACCGCCATCTCTATATACATGAAAATATCTACAATGCCATCTGTCAAAACATGGAAATATCCACACAGTCATCTGAATAAACATGGAAATATCTACAACACCTTCTGTATAAACATGGGTATACCTACAATACCATTTGTATACACATGAAATATCTACAGAGACATCTGTATAAATATGGAAATATCTACACTGCCATCTGCATAAACATGGAAATATCTACACTGCCATCTGTAGAAAGACGGAAATATCTACACCGCTATCTCTATGAATATGGAAATATCTACACCGCCATCTCTATAAACATGAAAATATCTACACTGCCATCTCCATAAAGATGGAAGTATCTACTCCGCCATGTGAATAAACACGGAAGTATCTACACCACCATCTGTGTAAACATGGAAATATCTAAACCGCTATCTGTGTAAACATGGAAATAACTAACACTGCCATCTGCATGTCCATGGAAATATCTACGCCGCCATCTGTATAAACATGGAAATACCTACAAGGCCATCTGTGTATAGATGGAAATATCAGCACCGCCATCTGTAGAAACATGGAAATATCTACAATGCCATCTGTAGAAGGATGGAAATATCTACACCGCAATCTGTGTAAACATGGAAATATCTACACCGATATCTCTAAAAACATGGAAATATCTACACCCCTATCTGTATAAACAAGGAAATATCCACACCGCTATCACTATAAACATAGAAAAATCAAAACCTCTATCTCTATGAACATGGAAATATCTGCACTGCCATCACTATAAACCTGGAAATATCTACACCACGATCAGTATAAACATGGAAATATCTATACCGCTATCTGTATAAACATGGAAATATCTCCACTGCTATCTCTATAAACATCGAAATATCTACAACACAATCTGTATAAACATGGAAATACTTACAAAGTTATCTGTATAAACATGGAAATATCGACACCGCCATCTGTATAAACATGGAAATATCTACACAGCCATGTGTATATACATGGAAACATCTACACCGCTATCCATATAAACATGGAAATAACTACACCGCTATCTGTATAAACATGGAAATTTCTACACCGCCATCTACATATCCATGGGAATATCTGCGCCGCCATCTGTATAAACATGAAAATATCTACACGGTCATCTGTGTATAGATGGAAATATCAACACCGCCATCTGTACAAACATGGAAATATCTACACCGCTATCTCTATAAACATGGAAATATCTGCACTGCCATCTGTAAAAACATGGAAATACCTATACAGTCATCTGTTTAAACATGGAAATATCTTCACCGCTATCTGTATAAACATGGAAATATCTACAGAGATATCTGTTTATACATGGAAATATCTACACCGCTATCTGAATAAACATGCTAATAACTGCACCGCTATCTGTATAAATGTGGAAATATTTGCACCGCTATCCCTATAAACATGGTAATATCAACACGGCGATCTGTATAAACATGGAAATATCTACACCATGATCTGTATAAACATGGAAATATCTTCACCACGATCTTTATAAACATGGAAATATCTACAACGTGATCTGTATAAACATGGAAATATCTACACCGCCATCTCTATAAACATGGAAATATCTAAACCCCTATCTGTATAAACATGGAAATATCCACACCGCTATCTCTATAAACATGGATAAATAAACATCGCTATCTCTATGAATATGGAAATATCTACTCCACAATCTCTATAAACATGGAAATATCTACACTGCGATCAGTATAAACATGGAAATATCTACACCGCTATCTGTATAAACATGGAAATATCTCCACTGCTATCTCTATAAACATCGAAATATCTACACCGCCATCTGTATGAACATGGAAAAACTTACAAAGTTATCTGTATAAACATGGAAATATCTACACCGCCATCTGTATAAACATGGACATATCTACAATGCCATCTGTATACACATGGAAATATCCTACACAGCCATCTGAATAAACATGTAAATATCTACACTGCTATCTCTATAAACATGGAAATATCTACACCGCCATCTCTATAAACATGAAAATATCTACACTGCCATCTCCATAAACATGGAACTAACAACTCCGCCATCTGTATAAACATGGAAACATCTACACCGCCATCTGTGTGAATAAGGAAATATCTACAATGCCATCGGTATAAAGATATAAATATCTGCACCGCGAGCTGTATAAACATGGAAATATCTACATCGATATCGGTATAAACATGGAAATATCTACAACGCCATCTATATAAACATGTAAATATCTACACCGCTATGTCTATAAACATGGAAATACCTACACCGCTATCTCTATAAACATGGAAATATCCACACCGCCGTCTGCATATCCATGGAAATATCTACAACGCCATCTGTATAAAGATGGAAATATCTACATGGCAATCTGTGTACAGATGGAAATATCAACACCGCCATCTGTACAAACATGGAAATATCTACACCGCTATCTTTATAAACATAGAAATACCTACACTGCAGTCTGTATAAACATGGAAATATCTACAACGATATCTGTATAAACATGGAAATATCTACACCACGATCTGTATAAACATGGAAATATTTACACCGCTATCTGTATAAACCTAGAAATATCTACAGTGCTATCTCTATAAATATGGAAATATCTACACCGCCATCAGTATAAACATGGAAATATCTACACCGCCATCTGTATAAACATGGAAATATCTACAATGCCATCTGTAGAAAGATGGAAATATCTATACCGCAATCTGTATAAACATGTAAATATCTACACCGATATCAGTAAAAATATGGAAATATCTACACTGCTATCTGTATAAACATTGAAATATCTACACCGCGATCTGTATAAACATGGAAATATCTACACCGTGATCTGTATAAACATGGAAATATCTACACCGCTATCTGTATAAACATGGAAATATCTACAAAGCTCTTTCTATAAACATGGAAATATCTGCACCGCCATCTGTATAAACATGGAAATACCTGCAAAGTCATCTGTATAAACATGGAAATATCTACAGCGCCATCTCTATAAACATTGACAAATCTACACTGCCATCTGTAAAAACATGTTAATATCCACACAGTCATCTGAATAAACATGGAAATATCTACACCATCATCTGTATAAACTTGGAAATACCTACAATACCATCTGTATACACATGGAAATATCTACACAGACTTCTGTATAAATATGGAAATATCTACACGGCCATCTGTATAAACATGGAAATATCTACAGTGCCATCTGTAGAAAGATGGAAATACCTACACCGCCATCTCTATAAATATGGAAATATCTAAACCGCCATCTCTATGAACATGAAAATATCTACACTGCCATCTCCATAAAGATGGAAGTATCTACTCCGCCATGTTAATAAACACGGAAATATATACACCACCATCTGTGTAAACATGGAAATATCTACGCCGCCATCTGTATAAACATGGAAATATCTAGACGGCCATCTGTGTATAGATGGAAATATCAACACCGCCATCTATACAAACATGGAAATATCTACACCGCTATCTCTATAAACATGGAAATATCTGCACTGCCATCTGTAAAAACATGGAAATACCTATACAGTCATCTGTATAAACATGGAAATATCTACAATGCCATCTGTATACACATGGAAATATCTACACAGACATCTGCATAAACATGTAAATATCTACACTGCTATCTCTATAAACATGGAAATATCTACACCGCCATCTCTATAAACATGAAAATATCTACACTGCCATCTCCATAAACATGGAACTAACTACTCCGCCATCTGTATAAACATGGAAACATCTACACCGCCATCTGTGTGAATAAGGAAATATCTACAATTCCATCTGTATAAAGATATAAATATCTGCACCGCGTGCTGTATAAACATGGAAATATCTACATTGCTACTATTTAAACGTGGAAATACCAACACCGCTATCAGTATAAACATGGAAATATCTACAACGCCATCTATATAAACATGGAAATATCTACACCGCTATGTCTATAAACATGGAAATACCTACACAGCTATCTCTATGAACATGGAAATATCTACACCAATATCTGTAAAAACAGGGAAATATCTACACCGCTATCTGTATAAACATGGAAATATCTACAACGCGATCTGTATAAACATGGAAATAACTTCACCGTGATCTGCATAAACATGGAAATATCTACATCGCTATCTGTATAAACATGGTAATATCTACACCACCATCTATATAAACATGGAAATATCTACACCGCCACCTGTATAAACATGGAAATATCTACAATGCCATCTGTAGAAAGATGGAAATATCTACACCGCAATCTGTATAAACATGGAAATATCTACACCGATATCTGTAAAAATATGGAAATATCTACACCGCTATCTGTATAAACATTGAAATATCTACACCGCGATCTGTATGAACATGGAAATATCTACACCGCGATCTGTATAAACATGGAAATATCTACACCGCTATCTGCATAAACATGGAAATATCTACAAAGCTCTCTTTATAAACATGGAAATATCTGCACCGCCATCTGTATAAACATGGAAATAACTACAAAGTCATCTGTATAAACATGGAAATATCTACAGCGCCATCTCTATAAACATTGACAAATCTACACTGCCATCTGTAAAAACATGGAAATATCCACACAGTCATCTGAATAAACATGGAAATATCTACACCACCATCTGTATAAACATGGAAATACCTACAATACCATCTGTATACACGTGGAAATATCTACACAGACTTCTGTATAAATATGGAAATATCTACACGGCCATCTGTATAAACATGGAATTACCTACAGTGCCATCTGTAGAAAGATGGAAATATCTACACCGCTATCTCTATAAATCTGGAAATATCTACACCGCCATCTCTATAAACATGAAAATATCTACACTGCCATCTCCATAAAGATGGAAGTATCTACACCACCATGTTAATAAACACGGAAATATCTACACCACCATATGTGTAAACATGGAAATATCTACGCCGCCATCTGTATAAACATGGAAATATCTAGACGGCCATCTGTGTATAGATGGAAATATCAACACCGCCATCTGTAGAAACATGGAAATATCTACACCGCTATCTCTATAAACATGGAAATATCTGCACTGCCATCTGTAAAAACATGGAAATACCTATACAGTCATCTGTATAAACATGGAAATATCTACAATGCCATCTGTATACACATGGAAATATCTACACAGCCATCTGTATAAACATGTAAATATCTACACTGCTATCTCTATAAACATGAAAATATCTACACTGCCATCTCCATAAAGATGGAAGTATCTACTCCGCCATGTTAATAAAGACGGAAATATCTACACCACAATCTGTGTAAACATGGAAATATCTACGCCGCCATCTGTATAAACATGGAAATATCTAGACGGCCATCTGTGTATACATGGAAATATCAACACCGCCATCTATACAAACATGGAAATATCTACACCGCTATCTCTATAAACATGGAAATATCTGCACTGCCATCTGTAAAAACTTGGAAATACCTATACAGTCATCTGTATAAACATGGAAATATCTACAATGCCATCTGTATAAAGATATAAATATCTGCACTGCGAGCTGTAGAAACATGGAAATATCTACATCGCTATCTATATAAACGTGGAAATACCAACACCGCTATCGGTATAAACATGGAAATATCTACAACGCCATCTATATAAACATGGAAATATCTACACCGCTATGTCTATAAACATGGAAATACCTACACCGCTATCTCTATAAGCATGGAAATATCTACACCAATATCTGTAAAAACATGGAAATATCTACACCGCTATCTGTATAAACATGAAAATATCTACAACGCGATCTGTATAAACATGGAAATAACTTCACCGTGATCTGCATAAACATGGAAATATCTACACCGCTATCTGTATAAACATGGTAATATCTACACCACCATCTATATAAACATGGAAATATCGACACCGCCACCTGTATAAACATGGAAATATCTACAATGCCATCTGTAGAAAGATGGAAATATCTACACTGCAATCTGTATAAACATGGAAATACCTACACCGATATCTGTAAAAATATGGAAATATCTACACCGCTATCTGTATAAACATTTAAATATCTATACCGCGATCTGTATGAACATGGAAATATCTACACTGCGATCTGTATAAACATGGAAATATCTACACCGCTATCTGTATAAACATGGAAATATCTACAAAGCTCTCTTTATAAACATGGAAATATCTGCACCGCCATCTGTATAAACATGGAAATACCTACAAAGTCATCTGTATAAACATGGAAATATCTACAGCGCCATCTCTATAAACATTGACAAATCTACACTGCCATCTGTAAAAACATGGAAATATCCACACATTCATCTGAAGAAACCTGGAAATATCTACACCAACATCTGTATAAACATGGAAATACCTACAATACCATCTGTATACACGTGGAAATATCTACACAGACTTCTGTAAAAATATGGAAATATCTACACCGCTATCTGTATAAACATTGAAATATCTACACCGCGATCTGTATAAACATGGAAATATCTACACCGCGATCTGTATAAACATGGAAATAACTTCACCGTGATCTGCATAAACATGGAAATATCTACACCGCTATCTGTATAAACATGGTAATATCTACAGCACCATCTATATAAACATGGAAATATCTACAATGCCATCTGTAGAAAGATGGAAATATCTACACCGCAATCTGTATAAACATGGAAAAATCTCCACTGATATCTGTAAAAATATGGGAATATCTACACCGCTATCTGTATAAACATTGAAATATCTACACCGCGATCTGTATAAATATGGAAATATCCACACAGCTATCTCTATAAACATGGAAATATCTACACCACCATATGTGTAAACATGGAATTACCTACAATGTCATCTGTATAAACATGGAAATATCTACAAAGCCATCTGTATAAACATGGAAATATCTACACAGCCATCTGTATATACATGGAAATATCTACACCACTATCTGTATAAACATGGAAATAACTACACCGCTATTTGTATAAACAAGGAAGTATCAACACAGTGAATTGTATAAACATGTAAATATTTACACTTCTATCTGTATAAACATGGAAATCTCTACACCATTATCTGTATAAATATGGAAACATCTACACCGCTATCTCTATAAACATGGAAATATCTAGACCGCCATCTGTATAAACATGGAAATACCTATACAGTCATCTGTGTAAACATGGAAATATTTTCACCACCATCTGTGTAAACATGGAAATATCTACAATGCCATCTGTACACACATGGAAATACCTACAAGGCAATCTGTGTATAGATGGAAACATCAACAGCGCCATCTGTACAAACTTGGAAATATCTACACTGCTATCTCTATAAACATGGAAATATTTACACCGCTATCTCTATAAACATGAAAATACTTACACCACCATCTGTATAAACATGGAGATATTTACACCGCTATCTCTATAAACATAGAAATAACTACACCCCCATCTCTATAAACATGGAAATATCTACACCGCCATCTGAATAAACATGGAAATATCTACACAGACATCTGTATAAACATGGAAATATCTACACTGCCATCTGTATAAACTTGGAAATATCTACACTGACATCTGTAGAAAAATGGAAATGTCTACAAAGCGATCTGTAAAAACATGGAAATTTCTACACCGCTACCTGTATAAACATGGAAATATCTACACCGCTATCTGTATCAACATGGAAATAAGTACACCGCAATCTGTATAAACACGGAAATATCTAAAATGCTATCTCGTAAACATGGAAATATCTACACAGCTATCTGTGAAAACTTGGAAATATCTACACCGATATCTGTGTAAATTTGGCAATACCTACACTGCAATCTGTGCAAAGATGGAAATACCTACACCGCTATCTTTGTAAACATGGAAATATCTACACCGATATTTGTATAAACATGGAAATATCAACACTGCCATCTGTATAAACATGGAAATATCTACAGCGCCATCTGTATAAACATGGAAATATCTACACCGCCATCTGTACACACATGGAAATATCTACACAGCCATCTGTATAAACATGGAAATATCTACACTGCTATCTCTATAAACATGGAAATATCTACACCGCTATCTGTATAAACAGGAAATGTCTCAACCGCTATCTGTATAAACATGTAAATATCTACACAGCTATCTGTGTAAACTAGGAAATATCTACACAGATATCTGTGTAAAAATGGAAATATCAACACAGCAATCTGTGCAAAGATGGAAATATCTACACTGCTATCTCTGTAAACATGGAAATATCTACACCGCTATCTGTATAAACATGGAAATATCTATACCGCAGTCTCTATAAACATGGAAATATCTCCACCGCTATCTGTATAAACATGAAAATATCTACACCGCTTTCTGTATAAACATGGACATATCTACACCGCAATCTCTATAAACATGGAAATATCTACAATGCTATGTGTGTAAACATGGAAATATCTACACAGCTATCTGTGTAAACTTGTAAATATCTACACAGCTATCTGCGTAAATATGGAAATATCTACACAGCAATCTGTGAAAAGATGGAAATAACTACACCGCTATCTCTGTTAACATGGAAATATCTACACCGCTACCTGTATAAACATGGAAATATCTACACCGCTGTCTGTATAAACAAGGAAATATCTACACTGCCATCTGTTGAAACATTTAAATATCTACACCGCAATCTGTATAAACATGGAAATACCTACACCGCTATCTGTATAAATATGGAAATGCCTACACCGCTATCTCTATAAACATGGAAATACCTACACCACCATCTCTGTAAACATGAAAATATCTACACCGCCATCTTCAGAAACATGGATGTATCTACACCGCCATCTGTATAAACTTGGATATATCTACACCACTATCTGTATACACATGGAAATATCTTCAATTCTATCTGTATAAACATGGAAATATCTACACCGCCATCTGTATAAAAATGGAAGTAACTACACCGCAATCTGTATAAATATGGAAATACCTACACTGCTATCTCTATAGACTTGGAAATACCTACACCCCAATCTGTATACACATGGAAATATCTTCACTCCCATCTGTATAAAGATGGAAATATCTACACCACGAGCTGTATAAACATGGAAATATCTACACCGCTATCTGTATAAACATGGAAGTAGCAACACCGCTATCTGTATAAACATGGAAATATCTACAACGCTATCTCTATAAACATGAAAATACTTACACCACCATCTCTACAAACATGGAAATATTTACACCGCTATCTCTATAAACATAGAAATAACTACACCGCCGTCACTATAAACATGGAAATATCTACACCGCCATCTGCATAAACATGGAAAAATATACACAGACATCTGTATAAACTTGGAAATATCTACACTGACATCTGTAGAAAGATGGAAATATCTACCAAGCGATCTGTATAAACAAAGGAATTTCTACACCCCTACGTGTATAAACATGGAAATATCTACACCACTATCTGTATAAATATGGAAATAACTACACCGCTATCTGTATAAGCATGGAAATATCTACACTGCCATCTGTACAAACATGGAAATATCTACACAGTCATCTGTAGAAACATGGATATATCTACACCGCAATCTCTATAAACATGGAAATAACCTCACCGCTATCTCTATAAACATGGAAATATCTACACAGCTATCTCCATCAACATGGAAATATACACACCGCCATCTCTTTAAACATGGAGGTATCTACAACGCCATCTACATAAACAAGAAAATATCTACACTGCCATCTATATAAACATGGAAATACCTACACTGCCATTTGTAGAAAGATGGAAATATCTACACCGCCATCTGTAGAAAGATGGAAATATCTACACCGCCATCTGTGTTAACGTGGAAATACCTACACAGCTATCTGTATAAACATGGAAATATCTACACCGCAATCTGTATAAACATGGAAATATCTACACCGCTATCTGTATAAATATGAAATATCTAAACCACTGTCTCTATAAAACTGGAAATATCTACACTGCTATCTGTATAAACATGGAAATATATACACAGACATCTATTTATACATGGAAATATCTACACCGCTATCTGTATAAACATGCTAATAACTACACCGCTATCTGTATAAATGTGGAAATATTTGCACCGCTATCCCTATAAATATGGTAATATAAACACCACGATCTGTATAAACATGGTAATATCTACACCACCATCTATATAAACATGGAAATATCTACACCGACATCTGTATAAACATGGAAATATCTACAATGCCATCTGTAGAAAGATGGAAATATTTACACCGCAATTTGTGTAAACATGGAAATATCTACACCGATATCTGTAAAAACATGGAAATATCTACTCCGCTATCTGTAAAAACATGGAAATATCTACACCGCAATCTGTACAAACATGGAAATATCTACACAGCTATCTCTATAAACATGGAAATATCTACACCACAATCTGTATAAACATGGTAATATCTACAAAGCCATCTGTATAAACATGGAAATATCTACACAGCCATCTGTATATACATGGAAATATCTACACCGCTATCTGTATAAACATGGAAATAACTACACCGCTATTTATATAAACAAGGAAATATCTACACCGTGATCTGTATAAACATGGAAATACTTACACCGCTATCTGTATAAACATGGAAATTTCTACACCGTTATCTGTATAAATATGGAAATATCTACACCGCTCTCTCTATAAACATGGAAATATCTACACCGCCATCTGTATAAACATGGAAATACCTATAAAGTCATCTGTGTAAACATGGAAATATCTACACCACCATCTGTATGAACATGGAAATACCTGCAAAGTCATCTGTATATACATGGAAATATCTACACAGCCATCTGTACAAACATGGAAATATCTACACAGCCATCTGTATATACATGGAAATATCTACACCGCTATCTGTATAAACATGGAAATATCTCCACTGCTATCTCTATAAACATCGAAATATCTACACCGCCATCTGTATAAACATGAAAATACTTACAATGTTATCTGTATAAACATGGAAATATCTACACCGGTATCTGTATAAACATGGAAATATCTACACGACGATCTGTATAAACATGGAAATATTTACACCGCTATCTGTATAATCCTGGAAATATCTACACTGCTGTCACTATAAATATGGAAATATCTACACCGCCATCTGTATAAACATGGAAATAATTACACAGTCATGTGTAGGAACATGGAAATATCTACACCACCGTTTGAATAAAGATGGAAATCTCTACAACGTTATCTGTATAAACATGGAAATATCTACACAGAGATCTGTATAAACATGGAAATATGTACAGCACTCTCTGACTAAAGATGGAAATATCTACACCGCTATCTGTAAAAACATGGAAATATCGAAACCACTATCTGTATAAATATGGAAATATTTACACCGCTATCTCAATAAACATGGAAATATCTACACCGCTATCTCTATAAACATGGAAATATCTAAACCGCCATCTGTATTAACATGGAAATATCTACACAGTCATCTGTATAAACCTGGAAATATCTACACTGTCATCTATGTAAACATGGAAATATCTACAGAGAACTCTGTATAAACATGGAAATATCGGCACAGCCATCTGTAAAAGCATGGAAATATCTACACCGCTATCTGTATAAACATGGAAATATCGACACCGCTATGAGAATTAACGTGGAAATATCTCCATTGCTATCTGTATAAACATGGACATATCTCCACCGCAATCTTTCTAAACATGAAAATATCTACACCGCTATCTCTATAAACATGGAAATATCTGCACTGCCATCTGTAAAAACATGGAAATACCTATACAGTCATCTGTATAAACATGAAAATATCTACAATGCCATCTGTATACCCATGGAAATATCTACACAGCCATCTGTATAAACATGTAAATATCTACACTGCTATCTCTATAAACATGGAAACATCTACTCCGCCATCTCTATAAACCTGAAAATATCTACACTGCCGTCTCCATGAACATGGAACTAACTACTCCGCCATCTGTATAAACATGGAAACATCTACACCGCCATCTGTGTGAATAAGGAAATATCTACAATGACATCTGTATAAAGATATAGATATCTGCACCGCGAGCTGTATAAACATGGAAATATCTAGATCGCTATGTCTATAAACATGGAAATATCTACACCGCAATCTGTATAAACATGGAAATATCTACACCGCTATCTTAATATATATGAAATATCAAAACCGCTATCTCTATAAAAATGGATATATCTACACTGCTATCTGTATAAACTTGGAAATATCCTCACTGCTATCTCTATGAACATGGAGATATCTACACCGCTATCTCTATGAACATGGAAATATCTACACCGCCATCTCTATAAACGTGGAACTATCTACACCGCCATCTGCATAAACATGGAAATATCTACACCGCTATCGGTATAAACATGGAAATATCTACACCGCTATCTGTATAAACATGGAAATATCTACACTGCGATCTGTATAAACATGGAATATCTACACCGCGATCTGTATAAACATGGAAATATCTTCAACACGATCTCTGTAAAAATGGAAAGATCTACACCGCTATCTGTATAAACATGGTAATATCTACACCACCATCTATATAAACATGGACATATCTACACCTCCATCTGTATAAACATGGAAATATCTACAATGCCATCTGTAGAAAGATGGAAATATCTACACCGCAATCTGTGTAAATATGGAAATATCTACACCGATATCTGTAAAAACATGGAAATATCTACACCGCTATCTGTATAAACTTGGAAATATCTACACCACGATCTGTATAAACATGGAAATATCTACACCGCGATCTGTATAAAGATGGAAATATCTACACGGCCATCTGTATAAACATGGAAATATCTACACAGACATCTGTATAAACACGGAAATATCTGAACTGCAATCTGTGGAAAGATGGAAATATCTACACCACGATCTGTATAAATATGAAAATATCTACACCGCTATCTGTGTAAAGATGGAAATATCTACACCGCAATCTGTGCAAAGATGGAAGTATCTACACCGCTGTCTGTGTAAACATGGAAATATCTACGCCACTATCTGTATAAACATGGAAATATCTGCATCGCTATCTGTATAAACATGGAAATATCTACACCGCTATCTGTATAAAGCTGGAAAGATCTACACAGCTATCTGTATAAATATGGAAATATGTACAACGCTGTCTCTCTAAACATGGAAATGTTTACACCGCTATCTCTATAAACATGGAAATATCTACATCGTTGTCTCTATAAACATGAAAATATCTACACTGACACATGTATAAACATGGAAATAACTTCACAGTCATCTATATAAACATGGAAATATCTACACCAACATCTGTATAAACATGGAAATATCTACACGGAAAGCTGTATAAACATGGAAATATCTAGAGAGTCATCTCTATAAACATGGAAATATCCATACCGCTATCTGTATAAACAGGGAAATGCCCACTCCGCTATCTGTATAAACATGGAAATAGCCACACCGCTATCTGTAAACATGGAAATGTCTGCACCGCTATCTTTATAAACATGGAAATATCTGCAACTCTATCTGTGAAAACATAGAAATATCTACACGGCTATATGTGTAAACATGGAAATATCTGCACCGCTATCTGTACAAAGATCGAAATATCTATACCACTATCTCTAAAACTTGGAAATATCTACACCGCTCTCTGTATAAACCTGGAAATATCTACACCGATATCGGCATAAACAAGGAAATATCTACACCGCCAACTGTATAACATGGAAATACCTACTCCACTATCTGTATAAATATGGAAATATCCACACCGCTATCTCTATAAACATGGAAATAACTACACCGATTTCTCCATATACATGGAAATATCTACACTGTAATCTCTATATACATGGAAATATCTACACCGCCATCTGCATAAACATGGAAATATCTACCCCACTATCTGTATAAACATGGAAATATCTTCCCTGCCATCTGTATAAACATGGAAATATCTACACCGCCATCTGTATAAAGATGGAAATATCTACACCGCAATCTGTATAAATATGGAAATAGCTACACCGCAACCTCTATAGACATATAAATATCTACACCGCTATCTGTATAAACATGGAAATATCTACACTGCCATCTGTATAAAGATGGAAATATCTACACCGCGAGCTGTATAAACATGGAAATATCTACCCCACTATCTGTATAAACGTGGAAATATCTTCACTGCCATCTGTATAAACATGGAAATATCTACACGGCCATCTGTATAAAGATGGAAATACCTACACCGCAATCTGTATAAATATGGAAATAGCCACACCGCTACCTCTATAGACATGTAAATATCTACACCACTATCTGTATAAACAAGGAAATATCTACACTGCCATCTGTATAAAGATGAAAATATCTACACCGCGATCTGTATAAATATGGAAATATCTACACCGCCATCTGTATAAACATGGAAATATCTACAAATCTATCTCTATAAACATGTAAATATCTACACCGCTATCTGTATAAACATGGAAATATCTACTCTGTCATCTGTATAAACATGGAAATATCTGAACTGCCATCTGTGGAAAGATGGAAATATGTACACCACGATCTGTATAAATATGAAAATATCTACACCACTATCTCTGTAAAGATGGAAATATCTACACTGCAATCTGTGCAAAGATGGAAATATCTACACCGCTATCTCTGTAAACATGGAAATATCTACGCCTCTTTCTCTATAAACATGGAAATATCTACACTGCTATCTCTATAGACATGGAAATATCTACACCGCTATCTGTATAAACATGGAAATATCTACCCCGCTATCTATATAAACATGGAAATATCTACAAAGCTATCTGTGTAAACATGGAAATATCTACACAGCTATCTGTGTAAACTTGGAAATATCTACACAGGTATCTGTGTAAAAATGGGAATATCTACACGGCAATCTCTGCAAAGAGGGAAATATCTACACCGCTATCTCTGAAAACATGGACATATCTACACCGCTATCTGTATAAACATGGAAATATCTAAAACGCTATCTGTATAAACAAGGAAATATCTACACCGCCATCTGTAGAAACATGGAAATATCTACACCACCATCTGTATAAACATGGAAATACCTACACCGCTATCTGTACAAATATGGAAATATCTACACCGCTATCTCTATACACATGGAAATACCAACATCGATTTCTCTATAAACATGGAAATATCTACATCACAATCTCTATAGACATGGAATTATCTACACCGCCATCTCTATAAACATGAAAATATCTACACCGCCATCTTCAGAAACATGGCTGCATCTACACCGCTATCTGTATAAACAAGGAAATATCTACACCACCATCTGTAGAAACATGGAAAAATCTACACCGCCATCTCTATAAACATGGAAATACCTACACTGCTATATGTAGAAATATGGAAATATCTACACCGCTATCTCTATAAACATGGAAATACCAACACCGCCATGTGTAGATACATGGAAATATCTACACCGCCATCTCTATAAACATGGAAATACCTACACCGCTATCTGTAGAAATATGGAAATATCTACACCGCTATCTCTATAAACATGGAAATACCAACACCGCTTTCTCTATAAACATGGAAATACCTACATCGCAATCTCTATAAACATGGAATTATCTACACAGCAATCTCTATAAACATGAAAATATCTACACTGCCATCTTCAGAAATATGGCTGATTCTACACCGCCATCTGTATAAACATGGAAATATCCACACCACTATCTGTATAAACATGGAAAAACCTTCACTGCCATCTGTATAAAGATGGAAATATCTGCACTGCGAGTTGTATTAACATGGATATATCTACACCGCTATCTCTATAAACATGGAAATAACTACAACGCCATCTGTATAAACATGGAAACACCTACACTGCTATCTCTATAAATATGGAAATATCCACACCGCTATCTCTATAAACATGGAAATACCTAAACAGATTTCTCTATAAACATGGAAATATCTACACTGCAATCTCTATAAACATGGAAATATCTACACCGCCATCTCTATAAACATGAAAATATCTACACCGCCATCTTCAGAAACATGGATGTATCTACACCGCCATCTGTATAAACATGGAAATATCTACACCACTATCGGTATAAACATGGAAATATCTTCACTGACATCTGTATAAACATGGAAATAAATACACCGCAATCTGTATAAATATGGAAATACCTACACCGCTACCTCTATAGACATGTAAATAGCTACACCCCTCTCTGTATAAACATGGAAATATCTACACTGCCATCTGTATAAAGATGGAAATATCTACACCGCGAACTGCATAAACATGGAAATATCTACACCGCAATCTGTATAAACATGGAAATATCTACAATGCTATCTCTGTAAACATGGAAATATCTACACAGCTATCTGTGTAAACTTGGAAATATCTACACCGCTATCTGTGTAAATTTGGCAATACTTACACCGCAATCTCTGCAACGATGGAAATATCTACACCGCTATCTCTGTAAACATGGAAATATCTACACCGCTATCTGTACAAACATGGAAATATCTACACTGCCATCTGTATAAACATGGAAATATCTACAGCGCCATCTGTGTAAACATGGAAATATCTACACTGCCATCTGTTCACACACGGAAATGTCTACACAGCCATCTGCATAAACATGGAAATATCTACACCGCTATCTCTATAAACATGGAAATATCTACACCACTATCTGTAAAAACATGGAAATATCTAAATCGCTATCTGTATAAACAGGGAAATATCTTCACCGCTATCAGTATAAACATGGAAATATCTACACCGCTATCTGTATAAAATGGAAATATATACAATGCTATCTGTGTAAACATGCAAATATCTACACAGCTATCTTGTAAACTTGGAAACATCTACCCAGCTACCTGTGTAAAAATGGAAATATCTACACAGCTATCTGTGTAAACTTGGAAATATCTACACAGGTATCTGTGTAAAAATGCAAATATCTACACGGCAATCTGTGCAAAGAGGGAAATATCTACACTGCTATCTCGGAAAACATGGAAATATCTACACCGCCATCTGTAGAAACACGGAAATATCTACACCGCCATCTCTATAAACATGGAAATACCTACACCGCTATCTGTAGAAATATGGAAATATCAACACCGCTATCTCCATAAACATGGAAATACCAACACAGCTTTCTCAATAAACATGGAAATATCTACATCGCAATCTCTATAAACATGGAATTATCTACACCGCCATCTGTATAAACATGGAAATATCTACACCACTATCTGTATAAACATGGAAAAAACTTCACTGCCATCTGTATAAAGATGAAAATATCTCCACTGCGACTTGTATAAACATGGAAATATCTACACCGCTATCTCTATAAACATGGAAATATCTACAACGCCATCTCTATAAATATGGAAATATCAACACCGCTATCTGTGTAAACATGGAAATACCGACTCCGCTATCTGTATAAACCTGGATAGATCTACAATGCTATCTCTGTAAATATGGAAATATCTACAACGCTATCTCTCTAAACATGGAAATGTCTACACCGCAATTTTCAGAAACATGGATGTATCTACAACGCCATCTGTATAAACATGGAAATATCTACACCACAATCTGTATAAGCATGGAAATATCTTCACTGCCATCTGTATAAACATGGAAATAACTACACCGCCATCTGTACATAGATGGAAATATCTACACCGCAATCTTTATAAATATGGAAATACCTACACCACTATCTCTATAGACATGGAAATATCTACACCGCTATCGGTATAAACATGGAAATATCTACACTGCCATCTGTATAAAGATGGAAATATCTACACCGCGAGCTGTATAAACATGGAAATATCTACACCGCTATCTGTATAAACATGGAAATACCATCACCGTTATCTGTATAAACATGGAAACATCTACAACGCTATCTCTATAAACATGAAAATAATTACACCAACATCTCTATAAAAATGGAGATATTTACACAACTATCTCTATAAACAAAGAAATAACTACACTGCCATCTCTATAAACATGGAAATATCTACACCGCCATCTGAATAAACATGGAAATATCGACACAGTAATCTGTAGAAACATGGAAATATCTACACTGCTATCTCTATAAACATGGAAATAACTGCACCGCTATCTCTATAAACATGGAAATATCTACACCGCTATCTCCATCAACATGGAAATATATACACCGCCATCTCTTTAAACATGGAGATATCTACAACGCCATCTACATAAACAAGAAAATATCTACACTGCCATCTATATAAACATGGAGATATCTACACCGCCATCTCTATAAACATGGAAATATCTACACTGACATTTGTAGAAATATGGAAATATCTACACTGCTATCTCTATAAATATGAAATATCTAAACCGCTATCTCTATAAAAATGGAAATATCTTCACTGCTGTCTGTATAAAGATGGAAATATCCTCACCGCTATCTCGGTGAACATGGATATATCTACACCGCTATCTCTATAAACATGGAAATATCTACACCACCATCTGTATAAACATGGAAATATCTACACCTCCATCTCCATAAACATGGAAATATCTACACTGCGATGTATACACATGGAAATAACTACGCAGCCATCTGTATAAACATGGAAATATCTACACCGCTACTTCTAAAAACATGGAAATACCTACAATGCAATCTTTATAAACATGGAAATATCTAAATCGCTCTCTGTGTAAACATGGAAATATCACCACCGCTATCTGTTTAAATATGGAAATAACTACACCGCTATCTGTATAAAAATGGAAATATCTACACACTCAACTGTATATACATGGAAATATCTACACCACCATCTCTATAAACATGGAAAAAACTACACTGCCATCTGTATAAACATGGAAATATCTACACAATCATCTGTATATACACGGAAATATCTACTCCTCCTTCTCTATAAACATGGAAATATCTGCACTGCCGTCTGTATACACACGGAAATGTCTACAGAGCCATCAGTATAAACATGGAAACATCTTCACCGCTATCTCTATACACATGGAAACACCTACACTGTAATCTGTATTAACATGGAAATATATACACCAATAACTCTATAAACATGGAAATATCTACACTGCCATTTCTATAAAGATGGAAATATCTACACCGCCATCTGTGTAAACATGGAAATATCTACACTGCCGTCTGAATAAAGATGGAAATATCTGCATCCCGTGAGGTATAAACATGGAAATGTCTGCACTGCTATCTGTATAAACAGGGAAACAACAACACCACTATCTGTATAAACGTGGAAATATCTACACCATGATCTGTATAAACATGGAAATATCTACAAGTCTCTCTGTATAAACATGGAAATAAATACACCGCTATGTGTTTAAACATGGAAATATATACACCGCCCTCTGAATAAACATGGAAATATCTACACTGCTATCTCTATCAATATGGAAATATATACACCGCTTTCTCTATAAACATGAAATATCTATGCTGCCATCTGTATAAACATGGAAATACCTACACAGTAATCTGTATAAACATGAAATATCTGCACCACCATCTCTATAAACATGGAAATATCTAGATTGCCATCTGTATAAACATGGAAATATGTACACAGCCATCTGCATAAACATGGAAATAACTACACCGCTATCTCTATACAGATGGAAATAATTACACAGCTATCTCTATAAACATGGAAATACCTACACCGCCATCTGTATAAACCTGGAAATATCTACACTGACATATTTAAAAACATGAAAATATCTACACCGCCATCTCCATAAACATGGAACTATCTACACCACCGTCTGTGTAAACATGGAAATATCTAAACCACTATCTGTATAAACATGGAAATATCGACACCACTATCTCTATAAACATGGAAATAACTGCACTGCCATCTCTAAAAACATGGAATTATCTACACCACTATATCTATAAACATAGAAATACCTGCACCGCCATCTCTAAAAACATGGAAATATGTACACCACTATCTCTATAAACATGGAAATATCTACACCGCCATCTGTGTAAACATGGAAATATCTATGCCGCCGTCTGTATAAACATAGAAATATCTACACTGCCATCTGTGGAAGGATGGAAATATCTACACCGCTATCTGTATAAACATGGAAATATCTACACCGCCATCTGTGAAAACGTAGAAATATCTACACCGCTATCTGTGTAAACATGGTAATATCTACACCACTCTCTGTATAAGCATGGAAATATCTACACCACGAGCTGTATAAACATGGAAATACCTACACCGCTATCTGTATAAACATGGAAGTAGCAACACCGCTATCTGTATAAACATGGAAATATCTACACCGCTATCTCTATAAACATGAAAATACTTACACCACCATCTCTATAAACATGGAAATATTTACACCGCTATCTCTATAAACATAGAAATAACTACACCGCCATCTCTATAAACATGGAAATATCTACACCGCCATCTGCATAAACATGGAAATATCTACACAGACATCTGTATAAACTTGGAAATATCTACACTGACATGTGTAGAAAGATGGAAATATCTACAAAGCAATCTGTATAAACAAGGGAATTTCTACACCGCTACCTGTATAAACATGGAAATATCTACACCGCTATCTGTATCAACATGGAAATAACTACACCGCTATCTGTATAAACATGGAAATATCTTCACAGCAATCTGTGCAAAGATGGAAATATCTACACCGCAGTGTCTACAAACATGGAAATATCTACACCGCTGTCTGTATAAACATGTAAATAAATACACCGCTATCTGTATAAACATGGAAATTTCTACACCGCTATCTGTATAAACATGGAAATATTTCCACCGCTATCTTTATAAACACGGAAATACCTACACCGGTGTCTTTAAAAACATGGAAATACCTACACCGCTATCTCTGTAAACAATGAAATATCTATAACGCTATCTGTGTAAACATGGAAATATCTATACAGCTATATGTGTAAACTTGGAAATATCTACACCGCAATCTGTGTAAGCATGGAAATATCTACAATGCTATCTGTGTAAACATGGAAATATTTACAACGCTATCTGTGTAAACAGGGAAATATCTACACAGCTATCTGTAAAACGTGGAAATATCTACACCACTATCTGTATAACCCTGAAAATATCTACACAGCTATCTCTTTCAACATGTAAATAACTACACCGCTATCTGTATAAACATGGAAATATCTACAATGATATCTCTGTAAACATGGAAATATGGACAAAGTTATCTGTGTAAACTTGGAAATATCTACACCGCTATCTGTGTAAAGTTTGCAATGTCTACACCGCAATCTGTGCAAAGATGGAAATATCTTTATCCGCTGTATCTGTAAACATGGAAATATCTACATCGCTATATGTATAAACATCGAAATATCTACACCTCCATCTCCATAAACATGGAAATATCTACACTGCGATGTATACACATGGAAATAACTACACAGCCATCTGTATAAACATGGAAATATCTACACCGCTACTTCTAAAAACATGGAAATACCTACAATGCAATCTTTATAAACATGGAAATATCTAAATCGCTCTCTGTGTAAACATGGAAATATCACCACCGCTATCTGTTTAAATATGGAAATAACTACACCGCTATCTGTATAAAAATGGAAATATCTACACACTCAACTGTATATACATGGAAATATCTACACCACCATCTCTATAAACATGGAAAAAACTACACTGCCATCTGTATAAACATGGAAATATCTACACAATCATCTGTATATACACGGAAATATGTACTCCACCTTCTCTATAAACATGGAAATATCTACACTGCCGTCTGTATACACACGGAAATGTCTACAGAGCCATCAGTATAAACATGGAAACATCTTCACCGCTATCTCTATACACATGGAAACACCTACACTGTAATCTGTATTAACATGGAAATATATACACCAATAACTCTATAAACATGGAAATATCTACACTGCCATTTCTATAAAGATGGAAATATCTACACCGCCATCTGTGTAAACATGGAAATATCTACACTGCCGTCTGAATAAAGATGGAAATATCTGCATCCCGTGAGGTATAAACATGGAAATGTCTGCACTGCTATCTGTATAAACAGGGAAATAACAACACCACTATCTGTATAAACGTGGAAATATCTACACCATGATCTGTATAAACATGGAAATATCTACAAGTCTCTCTGTATAAACATGGAAATAAATACACCGCTATGTGTTTAAACATGGAAATATATACACCGCCCTCTGAATAAACATGGAAATATCTACACTGCTATCTCTATCAATATGGAAATATATACACCGCTTTCTCTATAAACATGAAATATCTATGCTGCCATCTGTATAAACATGGAAATACCTACACAGTAATCTGTATAAACATGAAATATCTGCACCACCATCTCTATAAACATGGAAATATCTAGATTGCCATCTGTATAAACATGGAAATATGTACACAGCCATCTGCATAAACATGGAAATAACTACACCGCTATCTCTATACAGATGGAAATAATTACACAGCTATCTCTATAAACATGGAAATACCTACACCGCCATCTGTATAAACCTGGAAATATCTACACTGACATATTTAAAAACATGAAAATATCTACACCGCCATCTCCATAAACATGGAACTATCTACACCACCGTCTGTGTAAACATGGAAATATCTAAACCACTATCTGTATAAACATGGAAATATCGACACCACTATCTCTATAAACATGGAAATATCTGCACTGCCATCTCTAAAAACATGGAATTATCTACACCACTATATCTATAAACATAGAAATACCTGCACCGCCATCTCTAAAAACATGGAAATATGTACACCACTATCTCTATAAACATGGAAATATCTACACCGCCATCTGTGTAAACATGGAAATATCTATGCCGCCGTCTGTATAAACATAGAAATATCTACACTGCCATCTGTGGAAGGATGGAAATATCTACACCGCTATCTGTATAAACATGGAAATATCTACACCGCCATCTGTGAAAACGTAGAAATATCTACACCGCTATCTGTGTAAACATGGTAATATCTACACCACTCTCTGTATAAGCATGGAAATATCTACACCACGAGCTGTATAAACATGGAAATACCTACACCGCTATCTGTATAAACATGGAAGTAGCAACACCGCTATCTGTATAAACATGGAAATATCTACACCGCTATCTCTATAAACATGAAAATACTTACACCACCATCTCTATAAACATGGAAATATTTACACCGCTATCTCTATAAACATAGAAATAACTACACCGCTATCTCTATAAACATGGAAATATCTACACCGCCATCTGCATAAACATGGAAATATCTACACAGACATCTGTATAAACTTGGAAATATCTACACAGACATGTGTAGAAAGATGGAAATATCTACAAAGCAATCTGTATAAACTTGGGAATTTCTACACCGCTACCTGTATAAACATGGAAATATCTACACCGCTATCTGTATCAAAATGGAAATAACTACACTGCTATCTGTATAAACATGGAAATATCTTCACAGCAATCTGTGCAAACATGGAAATATCTACACCGCAGTGTCTGCAAACATGGAAATATCTACACCGCTGTCTGTATAAACATGGAAATAAATACACCGCTATCTGTATAAACATGGAAATTTTTACACCGCTATCTGTATAAACATGGAAATATTTCCACCGCTATCTTTATAAACACGGAAATACCTACACCGGTGTCTTTAAAAACATGGAAATACCTACACCGCTATCTCTGTAAACAATGAAATATCTATAACGCTATCTGTGTAAACATGGAAATATCTATACAGCTATCTGTGTAAACTTGGAAATATCTACACCGCAATCTGTGTAAGCATGGAAATATCTACAACGCTATCTGTGTAAACATGAAAATATTTACAACGCTATCTGTGTAAACAGGGAAATATCTACACAGCTATCTGTAAAACGTGGAAATATCTACACCACTATCTGTATAACCCTGAAAATATCTACACCGCTATCTGTTTCAACATGTAAATAACTACACCGCTATCTGTATAAACATGGAAATATCTACAATGATATCTCTGTAAACATGGAAATATCGACACAGTTATCTGTGTAAACTTGGAAATATCTACACCGCTATCTGTGTAAAGTTTGCAATGTCTACACCGCAATCTGTGCAAAGATGGAAATATCTTTACCGCTATATCTGTAAACATGCAAATATCTACACCGCTATATGTATAAACATGGAAATATCTACACCGCCATCTGTATACACATGGAAATATCTACACAGCCATCTGTATAAACATGGAAATGTCTACACCGCTATCTCTATGAACATGGAAATATCTACACCGCTATCTGTATAAACATGGAAATATCTACATCGCTATCAGTATAAACAGGGAAATAACTCCACCGCTATCTGTGTAAACATGGAAATATCTACACCGCTATCTGTATAAACAAGGAAATATCTACACCGCCATCTTTAGAAATATGGAAATATCTACACTGCCATCTGCATAAACATGGAAATACCTACACCGCTACGTGTATAAATATGGAAATGTCTACACCGCTATCTCTATAAACATGGAAATACCTACACCACTTGCACTATAAATATGGAAATATCTATACCGCTATCTCTGTATACATGGAAATATTTACACCGCCATCTATGTCAACATGAAAATATCTACACTGCCATCTTCAGAAACATGGCTGTATCTACACCGCCATCTGTATAAACATGGAAATATCTACACCACTATCTGTATAAAGATGGAAATATTTAAACCACTATCTCTACAAACATGGAAATATCTACACCGATATCTCTATAAACATGGAAATATCTACACCGCCATCTGTATTAACATGGAAATACCTACACAGTCATCTGTATAAACCGGGAAATATCTACACTGTCATCTATATAAATATGGAAATACCTAGAGAGAACTCTGTATAAACATGGAAATATCGGCACAGCCATCTGTATAAACATGGAAATATCTACACCGCTATCTGTATAAACAAGGAAATATCAACACCGCTATGTGTATTAACGTGGAAATATCTCCATTTCTATCTGTATAAACATGGACATACCTCCACCGCAATCTGTGTAAACATGAAAATATCTACACGGCTATCTCTATAAACATGAAAATATCTACACTGCCATCTGTACAAACATGGAAATATCTACACAGTCATCTGTAGAAACATGGAAATATCTACACCGCTATCTCTATAAACATGAAAATACTTACACCACCATCTCTATAAACATGGAAATATTTACACCGCTATCTCTATAAACATAGAAATAACTACACCGCCATCTCTATAAACATGGAAATTTCTACACCGCCATCTGCATAAACATGGAAATATCTACACAGACATCTGTATAAACTTGGAAATATCTACACTGACATGTGTAGAAAGATGGAAATATCTACAAAGCAATCTGTATAAACAAGGGAATTTCTACACCGCTACCTGTATAAACATGGAAATATCTACACCGCTATCTGTATCAACATGGAAATAACTACACCGCTATCTGTATAAACATGGAAATATCTTCACAGCAATCTGTGCAAAGATGGAAATATCTACACCGCAGTGTCTACAAACATGGAAATATCTACACCGCTGTCTGTATAAACATGTAAATAAATACACCGCTATCTGTATAAACATGGAAATTTCTACACCGCTATCTGTATAAACATGGAAATATTTCCACCGCTATCTTTATAAACACGGAAATACCTACACCGGTGTCTTTAAAAACATGGAAATACCTACACCGCTATCTCTGTAAACAATGAAATATCTATAACGCTATCTGTGTAAACATGGAAATATCTATACAGCTATATGTGTAAACTTGGAAATATCTACACCGCAATCTGTGTAAGCATGGAAATATCTACAATGCTATCTGTGTAAACATGGAAATATTTACAACGCTATCTGTGTAAACAGGGAAATATCTACACAGCTATCTGTAAAACGTGGAAATATCTACACCACTATCTGTATAACCCTGAAAATATCTACACAGCTATCTCTTTCAACATGTAAATAACTACACCGCTATCTGTATAAACATGGAAATATCTACAATGATATCTCTGTAAACATGGAAATATGGACAAAGTTATCTGTGTAAACTTGGAAATATCTACACCGCTATCTGTGTAAAGTTTGCAATGTCTACACCGCAATCTGTGCAAAGATGGAAATATCTTTATCCGCTGTATCTGTAAACATGGAAATATCTACATCGCTATATGTATAAACATCGAAATATCTACACCTCCATCTCCATAAACATGGAAATATCTACACTGCGATGTATACACATGGAAATAACTACACAGCCATCTGTATAAACATGGAAATATCTACACCGCTACTTCTAAAAACATGGAAATACCTACAATGCAATCTTTATAAACATGGAAATATCTAAATCGCTCTCTGTGTAAACATGGAAATATCACCACCGCTATCTGTTTAAATATGGAAATAACTACACCGCTATCTGTATAAAAATGGAAATATCTACACACTCAACTGTATATACATGGAAATATCTACACCACCATCTCTATAAACATGGAAAAAACTACACTGCCATCTGTATAAACATGGAAATATCTACACAATCATCTGTATATACACGGAAATATGTACTCCACCTTCTCTATAAACATGGAAATATCTACACTGCCGTCTGTATACACACGGAAATGTCTACAGAGCCATCAGTATAAACATGGAAACATCTTCACCGCTATCTCTATACACATGGAAACACCTACACTGTAATCTGTATTAACATGGAAATATATACACCAATAACTCTATAAACATGGAAATATCTACACTGCCATTTCTATAAAGATGGAAATATCTACACCGCCATCTGTGTAAACATGGAAATATCTACACTGCCGTCTGAATAAAGATGGAAATATCTGCATCCCGTGAGGTATAAACATGGAAATGTCTGCACTGCTATCTGTATAAACAGGGAAATAACAACACCACTATCTGTATAAACGTGGAAATATCTACACCATGATCTGTATAAACATGGAAATATCTACAAGTCTCTCTGTATAAACATGGAAATAAATACACCGCTATGTGTTTAAACATGGAAATATATACACCGCCCTCTGAATAAACATGGAAATATCTACACTGCTATCTCTATCAATATGGAAATATATACACCGCTTTCTCTATAAACATGAAATATCTATGCTGCCATCTGTATAAACATGGAAATACCTACACAGTAATCTGTATAAACATGAAATATCTGCACCACCATCTCTATAAACATGGAAATATCTAGATTGCCATCTGTATAAACATGGAAATATGTACACAGCCATCTGCATAAACATGGAAATAACTACACCGCTATCTCTATACAGATGGAAATAATTACACAGCTATCTCTATAAACATGGAAATACCTACACCGCCATCTGTATAAACCTGGAAATATCTACACTGACATATTTAAAAACATGAAAATATCTACACCGCCATCTCCATAAACATGGAACTATCTACACCACCGTCTGTGTAAACATGGAAATATCTAAACCACTATCTGTATAAACATGGAAATATCGACACCACTATCTCTATAAACATGGAAATATCTGCACTGCCATCTCTAAAAACATGGAATTATCTACACCACTATATCTATAAACATAGAAATACCTGCACCGCCATCTCTAAAAACATGGAAATATGTACACCACTATCTCTATAAACATGGAAATATCTACACCGCCATCTGTGTAAACATGGAAATATCTATGCCGCCGTCTGTATAAACATAGAAATATCTACACTGCCATCTGTGGAAGGATGGAAATATCTACACCGCTATCTGTATAAACATGGAAATATCTACACCGCCATCTGTGAAAACGTAGAAATATCTACACCGCTATCTGTGTAAACATGGTAATATCTACACCACTCTCTGTATAAGCATGGAAATATCTACACCACGAGCTGTATAAACATGGAAATACCTACACCGCTATCTGTATAAACATGGAAGTAGCAACACCGCTATCTGTATAAACATGGAAATATCTACACCGCTATCTCTATAAACATGAAAATACTTACACCACCATCTCTATAAACATGGAAATATTTACACCGCTATCTCTATAAACATAGAAATAACTACACCGCTATCTCTATAAACATGGAAATATCTACACCGCCATCTGCATAAACATGGAAATATCTACACAGACATCTGTATAAACTTGGAAATATCTACACAGACATGTGTAGAAAGATGGAAATATCTACAAAGCAATCTGTATAAACTTGGGAATTTCTACACCGCTACCTGTATAAACATGGAAATATCTACACCGCTATCTGTATCAAAATGGAAATAACTACACTGCTATCTGTATAAACATGGAAATATCTTCACAGCAATCTGTGCAAACATGGAAATATCTACACCGCAGTGTCTGCAAACATGGAAATATCTACACCGCTGTCTGTATAAACATGGAAATAAATACACCGCTATCTGTATAAACATGGAAATTTTTACACCGCTATCTGTATAAACATGGAAATATTTCCACCGCTATCTTTATAAACACGGAAATACCTACACCGGTGTCTTTAAAAACATGGAAATACCTACACCGCTATCTCTGTAAACAATGAAATATCTATAACGCTATCTGTGTAAACATGGAAATATCTATACAGCTATCTGTGTAAACTTGGAAATATCTACACCGCAATCTGTGTAAGCATGGAAATATCTACAACGCTATCTGTGTAAACATGAAAATATTTACAACGCTATCTGTGTAAACAGGGAAATATCTACACAGCTATCTGTAAAACGTGGAAATATCTACACCACTATCTGTATAACCCTGAAAATATCTACACCGCTATCTGTTTCAACATGTAAATAACTACACCGCTATCTGTATAAACATGGAAATATCTACAATGATATCTCTGTAAACATGGAAATATCGACACAGTTATCTGTGTAAACTTGGAAATATCTACACCGCTATCTGTGTAAAGTTTGCAATGTCTACACCGCAATCTGTGCAAAGATGGAAATATCTTTACCGCTATATCTGTAAACATGCAAATATCTACACCGCTATATGTATAAACATGGAAATATCTACACCGCCATCAGTATACACATGGAAATATCTACACAGCCATCTGTATAAACATGGAAATGTCTACACCGCTATCTCTATGAACATGGAAATATCTACACCGCTATCTGTATAAACATGGAAATATCTACATCGCTATCAGTATAAACAGGGAAATAACTCCACCGCTATCCGTGTAAACATGGAAATATCTACACCGCTATCTGTATAAACAAGGAAATATCTACACCGCCATCTTTAGAAATATGGAAATATCTACACTGCCATCTGCATAAACATGGAAATACCTACACCGCTACGTGTATAAATATGGAAATGTCTACACCGCTATCTCTATAAACATGGAAATACCTACACCACTTGCACTATAAATATGGAAATATCTATACCGCTATCTCTGTATACATGGAAATATTTACACCGCCATCTATGTCAACATGAAAGTATCTACACTGCCATCTTCAGAAACATGGCTGTATCTACACCGCCATCTGTATAAACATGGAAATATCTACACCACTATCTGTATAAAGATGGAAATATTTAAACCGCTATCTCTACAAACATGGAAATATCTACACCGATATCTCTATAAACATGGAAATATCTACACCGCCATCTGTATTAACATGGAAATACCTACACAGTCATCTGTATAAACCGGGAAATATCTACACTGTCATCTATATAAATATGGAAATACCTAGAGAGAACTCTGTATAAACATGGAAATATCGGCACAGCCATCTGTATAAACATGGAAATATCTACACCGCTATCTGTATAAACAAGGAAATATCAACACCGCTATGTGTATTAACGTGGAAATATCTCCATTTCTATCTGTATAAACATGGACATACCTCCACCGCAATCTGTGTAAACATGAAAATATCTACACGGCTATCTCTATAAACATGAAAATATCTACACTGCCATCTGTACAAACATGGAAATATCTACACAGTCATCTGTAGAAACATGGAAATATCTACACCGCTATCTCTATAAACATGAAAATACTTACAACCACCATTTCTATAAACATGGAAATATTTACACCGCTATCTCTTTAAACATAGAAATAATTACACTGCCATCTCTATAAATATGGAAATATCTACACCGCCATTTGCATAAACAATGAAATATCTACACAGACATCTGTATAAATTTGGAAATATCTACACTGACATGTGTAGAAAGATGGAAATATCTACAAAGCTATCTGTATAAACATGGGAATTTCTACACCGCTACCTGTATAAACATGGAAATATCTACACCGCCATCTGTATACACATGGAAATATCTACAAAGCCCTCCGTATAAATATGGAAATATCTGCATAGGAATCTGTGTAAACATGGAAATATCTGCACCGCTATCTGTATAAACATGGAAATACCTACTCCGCTGTCTCTATAAACATGGAAATATGTACACCACTATGTGTATAAACATGGAAATATCTCCACTGCTCTCTGTATAAACATGGAAATATCTCCACCTTTATCTGTAAAGATGGAAATGTCTACAGCGCCATCTCTATAAACATTGAAATAACTACACTGCCATCTGTATAAACATGGAAATACCTACTCCGCTGTCTCTATAAACATGGAAATATGTACACCGCTATGTGTATAAACATGGAAATATCTCCACTGCTCTCTGTATAAACATGGAAATATTTCCACCTTTATCTGTAAACATGGAAATGTCTACAGCGCCATCTCTATAAACATTGAAATATCTACACTGCCATCTGTAAAAACATAGAAATATCTACACCGCCAACTGTATAAACATGGAAATATCTACACCACCGTCTGTATATACATGGAAATAACTACAACACCATCTGTATACACATGGAAATATCTACACAGTCATCTGTATAAATATGGAAATAACTACACGGCCATCTGTATAAACATGGAAATACCTACACTGCCATCTGCAGAAAGATGGAAATATCTACACCGTCATCTTTATTAATAAGGAAATATCTACACCGCCATCAGTATAAACATGGAAATAGCTACAAAGTCATCTGTATAAACATGAAAATATCTACACAGCCATCGGTATAAACATGGAAATATCTACACAGCCATCTGTATATACATGGAAGTATCTACACCACTATCTGTATAAACATGGAAATAATTAAACCGCTATTTGTATAAACAAGCAAATATCTACACCGTGATCTGTATAAACATGGAAATATCTACACCGCCATCTCTATAAACATGGAAATATGTACACCCCTATCTGTATAAACATGGAAATATCCACACCGCTATCTCTATAAACATGGAAAAATCAACACCGCTATCTCTATGAACATGGAAATATCTACACCGCCATCTCTATAAACATGGAAATATCTACACCACGATCAGTATAAACATGGAAACATCTACACCGCTATCTGTATAAACACGGAAATATCTTCACTGCTATCTCTATAAACATCGAAATATCTACACCGCCATCTGTATAAACATGGAAATATCTACACCGCGATCTGTATAAATATGGAAATAACTACACCGCGATCTGTAAAAACATGGAAATATCTACACCGCTATCTGTATAAACATGGAAATATCTACACCGCGATCTGTATAAATATGGAAATAACTACACTGCGATCTGTAAAAACATGGAAATTTCTACACCGTTATCTGTATAAAGATGGAAATATGTACACCGCTATCTGTATAAACATGGAAATATCTACACCGCTATCTGTATAAACATGGAAATATCTACACTGCGATCTGTATAAACATGGAAATATCTAGACCGCGATCTGAATAAACATGGAAATATCTTCACCACAATCTGTATAAACATGGAAATATCTAAATTGCTACCTGTATAAACATGGTAATATCTACACCGCCATCTATATAATCATGGAAATATCTACACCGCCATCTGTATAAACATGGAAATATCTACAATGCGATCTGTAGAAAGATGCTAATATCTTCACCGCAATCTGTGTAAACATGGAAATATCTACACCGCTATCTGTAAAAACATGGAAATATCTACACCGCTATCTGTATAAACATGGAAATATCTACACCGCGATCTGTAAAAACATGGAAATATCTACACCGCTATCTGTATAAACATGGAAATATCTACACAGCTACCTCTATTAACATGGAAATATCTACACCACCATCTGTATAAACATGGAAATACCTACAAAGTCATCTGTATAAACATGGAAATAGCTACACATCCATCTGTATAAACATGGAAATATCTACACAGCCATCTGTGTATACATGGAAACATCTACACCGCTATCTGTATAAACATGGAAATAACTACAGCGCTATTTGTATAAACAAGGAAATATCTACACCGTGATCTGTATAAACATGGAAATATCTACACTGCCATCTCTATAAACATGGAAAAATCAACATCGCTATCTCTATGAATATGGAAATATCTACAGCGCCATCTCTATAAACATTGAAATATCTACACCACGATCAGCATAAACATGGAAATATCTACACCGCTATCTGTATAAACATGGAAATATCTCCACTGCTATCTCTATAAACATCGAAATATCTACACCGCCATCTGTATAAACATGGAAATACTTACAAAGTTATCTGTATAAACATGGAAATATCTACACCGCCATCTGTATAAACATGGAAATATCTACACAGCCATGTGTATATACATGGAAATATCTACACCGATATCTATATAAACATGGAAATAACTACACCGCTATCTGTATAAACATGGAAATATCTACACCGCCATCTACATATCCATGGAAATATCTGTGCCGCCATCTGTATAAACATGGAAATATCTACACGGTCATCTGTGTATACATGGAATTATCAACACCGCCGTCTGTACAAACTTGGAAATATCTGCACCGCTATCTGTATAAACATGGAAATATCTGCACCGCGGTCTGTATAAACATAGAAATATCTACACCGCTATCTGTATAAACATGGAAATATCTACACCGCTATCTCTATAAACATGGAAATACCTACACCGTGATCTGTATAAACATGGAAATATGTACACCGCTATCTGTATAAACATGGAAATTTCTACATCGTTATCTGTATAAATATGGAAATATCTACACCGCTATCTCTATAAACATGGAAATATCTACACCGCCATCTGAATAACATGGAAATAGCTATACAGTCATCTGTGTAAACATGGAAATATCTACACCACCATCTGTATAAACATGGAAATGTCTTCAACGCCATCTGTATACACTTGGAAATACCTACACGGCAATCTGTGTATAGATGGAAACATCAACACCGCCATCTGTACAAACATGGAAATATCTACACTGCTATCTCTATAAAGATGGAAATATCTACACTGCGGTCTGTATAAACATGGAAATATCTACAACGGTATCTGTATCAACATGGAAATATCTACACCTTGATCTGTATAAACATGGAAATATATACACCGCTATCTGTATAAACATTGAAATATTTGCACCGCTATCTCTATAAACATGGAAATATCTACAAAGACATCTGTATAAACATGGAAATACCTACACAGTCATGTGTAGAAACATTTAAATATCTACACTGCCTTCTGTATAAACATAGAAATATCTACACCTTGATCTGTATAAACATGGAAATATATACACCGCTATCTGTATAAACATGGAAATATCTGCACCGCTATCTCTATAAACATGGAAATATCTACAAAGACATCTGTATAAACATGGAAATACCTACACAGTCATGTGTAGGAACATTTAAATATCTACACTGCCTTCTGTATAAACATAGAAATATCTACACAGCCCTCTGTATAAATATGGAAATATCTGCATAGGCATCTGTGTATACATGGAAATATCTGCACCGCTATCTGTATAAACATGGAAATACCTACACCGCTGTCTCTATTAACATGGAAATATGTACACCGCTATGTGTATAAACATGGAAATATCTCCAATGATCTCTGTATAAACATGGAAATATCTCCACCGTTATCTGTATAAACATGGAAATATCTACAGCGCCATCTCTATAAACATTGAAATATCTACACTGCCATCTGTAAAAACATGGAAATATCTACACAGTCATCTGAATAAACATGGAAATATCTTCACCACCATCAGTATAAACATGGAAATAACTACAATACCATCTGTATACACATGGAAATATCTACACAGACATCTGTATAAATATGGAAATATCTACACCGCCATCTGTATAAACATGGAAATGTCTACACTGCCATCTGTAGAAAGATGGAAATATCTACACCGCTATCTCTATAAATATGGAAATATCTACAACGCCATCTCTATAAACATGAAAATATCTACACTGCCATCTCCATAAAGATGGAAGTATCTACTCTGCCATGTGTATAAACACGGAAATATCTACACCACTATCTGTGTAAACATGGAAATATCTACACCGCTATCTGTTTAAACATGGAAATATCTACACTGCCATCTGCATGTCCATGGAAATATCTACGCCGCCATCTGTAGAAACATGGAAATATCTACACCGCCATCTACATATCCATGGAAATATCTGTGCCGCCATCTGTATAAACATGGAAATATCTACACCGTCATCTGTGTATAGATGGAAATATTAACACTGCCATCTGTACAAACATGGAAATATCTGCACCGCTATCTGTATAAACATGGAAATTTCTACACCGCGGTCTGTATAAACATAGAAATATCTGCACCGCTATCTGTATAAACATGGAAATATCTTCACCGCTATCTCTATAAACATGGAAATATCTACACCGTGATCTGTATAAACATAGAAAAATTTCCACCGCTATCTGTATAAACATGGAAATTTCTACACCGTTATCTGTATAAATATGGAAATATCTACACCGCTATCTCTATAAACATGGAAATATCTACACCGCCATTTGTATAAACATGGAAATACCTATACAGTCATCTGTGTAAACATGGAAATATCTACACCACCATCTGTATAAACATGGAAATGTCTTCAATGCCATCTGTATACACATGGAAATACCTACACGGCAATCTGTGTATAGACGGAAACATCAACACTGCCATCTGTACAAACATGGAAATATCTACACTGCTATCTCTATAAACGTGGAAATATCTACACTGCGGTCTGTATAAACATGGAAATATCTACACCGGTATCTGTATAAACATGGAAATATCAACACCTTGATCTGTATAAACTTGGAAATATATACACCGCTATCTGTATAAACATGGAAATATCTGCACCGCTATCTCTATAAACATGGAAATATCTACAAAGACATCTGTATGAACATGGAAATACCTACACAGTCATGTGTAGGAACATTTAAATATCTACACTGCCATCTGTATAAACATAGAAATATCTACAAAGCCCTCTGTATAAATATGGAAATATCTGTATAGGCATCTGTGTAAACATGGAAATATCTGCACCGCTATCTGTATAAACATGGAAATACCTACACCGCTGTCTCTATAAACATGGTAATATGTACACCGCTATGTGTATAAACATGGAAATATCTCCACTGCTCTCTGTAGAAACATGGAAATATCTCCACCGTTATCTGTATAAACATGGAAATATCGACAGCGCCATCACTATAAACATTGAAATATCTACACTGCCATCTGTAAAAACATGGAAATATCTACACCGCCAACTGTATAAACATGGAAATATCTACACCACAATCTGTATAAACATGGAAATAACTACAATACCATCTGTATACACATGGAAATATCTACACAGACATCTGTATAAATATGGAAATAACTACACTGCCATCTGTATAAACATGGAAATATCTACACTGCCATCTGTAGAAAATGGAAATATCTACACCGCTATCTCTATAAATATGGAAATATCTACACCGCCATCTCTATAAACATGAAAATATCTACACTGCCATCTCCATAAAGATGGAAGTATCTACTCCGCCATGTGAATAAACACGGAAATATCTACACCACCATCTGTGTAAACATGGAAATATCTACACCGCTATCTGTATAAACATGGAAATATCTACACCGCCATCTGCATGTCCATGGGAATTTCTACGCCGCCATCTGTATAAACATGGAAATATCTACACGGCCATCTGTGTATAGATGGAAATATCAACACAGCCATCTGTACAAACATGGAAATATCTACAGCGCTATCTCTATAAACATGGAAATATCTGCACTGCCATCTGTAAAAACATGGAAATACCTATACAGTCATCTGTGTAAACATGGAAATATCTACAATGCCATCTGTATACACATGGAAATATCTAAACAGCCATCTGTATAAGCATGTAAATATCTTCACTGCTATCTCTATAAACATGGAAATATCTACACCGCCATCTCTATAAACTTGAAAATATCTACAGTGCCATCTCCATAAATATGGAACTAACTACTCCGCCATCTGTATAAACATGGAAACATCTACACCGCCATCTGTGTGAACAAGGAAATATCTACAATTCCATCAGGATAAAGATATAAATATCTGCACCGCGAGCTGTATAAACATGTAAATATCTATATCGCTATCTGTATAAACATGGAAATACCAACACCGCTATCGGTATAAACATGGAAATATCTACAACGCCATCTATATAAACATGGAAATATCTACACCGCTATGTCTATAAACATGGAAATACCTACACCGCTATCTCTGTAAACATGGAAATATCTACACCTCTATCTGTATAAACATGGAAATATCTACACCACCATCTATATAAACATGGAAATATCTACACCGCCATCTGTATAAACATGGAAATATCTACAATGCCATCTGTAGAAAGATGGAAATATCTACACCGCAATCTGTGTAAACATGGAAATATATACACCGATATCTGTATAAACATGGAAATATCTACACCGCAATCTGTATAAACATGGAAATATCTACACCGCGATCTGTATAAACATGGAAATATCTACACAGCGATCTGTATAAACATGGAAATATCTGCAACACGATCTGTATAAACATGGAAATATCTACACCATGATCTGTATAAACATGGAAATATATACACCGCTATCTGTATAAACATGGAAATATCTGCACCGCTATCTCTATAAACATGGAAATATCTACAAAGACATCTGTATGAACATGGAAATACCTACACAGTCATGTGTAGGAACATTTAAATATCTACACTGCCATCTGTATAAACATAGAAATATCTACAAAGCCCTCTGAATAAATATGGAAATATCTGCATAGGCATCTGTGTAAACATGGAAATATCTGCAACGCTATCTGTATAAACATGGAAATACCTACACCGCTGTCTCTATAAACATGGTAATATGTACACCGCTATGTGTATAAACATGGAAATATCTCCACTGCTCTCTGTATAAACATGGAAATATCTCCACCGTTATCTGTATAAACATGGAAATATCGACAGCGCCATCACTATAAACATTGAAATATCTACACTGCCATCTGTAAAAACATGGAAATATCTACACTGCCAACTGTATAAACATGGAAATATCTACACCACCATCTGTATAAACATAGAAATAACTACAATACCATCTGTATAAACATGGAAATATCTACACTGCCATCTGTAGAAAATGGAAATATCTACACCGCTATCTCTATAAATATGGAAATATCTACACCGCCATCTCTATAAACATGAAAATATCTACACTGCCATCTCCATAAAGATGGAAGTATCTACTCCGCCATGAGAATAAACACGGTAATATCTACACCACCATCTGTGTAAACATGGAAATATCTACACCGCTATCTGTATAAACATGGAAATATCTACACCACCATCTGTATAAACATGGAAATAACTACAATACCTTCTGTATACACATGGAAATATCTACACAGACATCTGTATAAATATGGAAATAACTACACTGCCATCTGTATCAACATGGAAATATCTACACTGCCATCTGTAGAAAGATGGAAATATCTACACCGCTATCTCTATAAATATGGAAATATCTACACCGCCATCTCTATAAACATGAAAATATCTACACTGCCATCTCCATAAAGATGGAAGTATCTACTCCGCCATGTGTATAAACACGGAAATATCTACACCACCATCTGTGTAAACATGGAAATATCTACACCGCTATCTGTATAAACATGGAAATATCTACACCGCCATCTGCATGTCCATGGGAATTTCTATGCCGCCATCTGTATAAACATGGAAATATCTACACGGCCATCTGTGTATAGATGGAAATATCAACACAGCCATCTGTACAAACATGGAAATATCTACACCGCTATCTCTATAAACATGGAAGTATCTGCACTGCCATCTGTAAAAACATGGAAATACCTATACAGTCATCTGTATAAACATGGAAATATCTACAATGCCATCTGTATACACATGGATATATCTAAACAGCCATCTGTATAAGCATGTAAATATCTTCACTGCTATCTCTATAAACATGGAAATATCTACACCGCCATCTCTATAAACATGAAAATATCTACAGTGCCATCTCCATAAATATGGAACTAACTTCTCCGCCATCTGTATAAACATGGAAACATCTACACCGCCATCTGTGTGAACAAGGAAATATCTACAATTCCATCAGGATAAAGATATAAATATCTGCACCGCGAGCTGTATAAACATGTAAATATCTACATCGCTATCTGTATAAACATGGAAATACCAACACCGCTATCGGTATAAACATGGAAATATCTACAACGCCATCTATATAAACATGGAAATATCTACACCGCTATGTCTATAAACATGGAAATACCTACACCGCTATCTCTGTAAACATGGAAATATCTACACCTCTATCTGTATAAACATGGAAATATCTACAATGCCATCTGTAGAAAGATGGAAATATCTACACCGCAATCTGTGTAAACATGGAATTATATACACCGATATCTGTATAAACATGGAAATATCTACACCGCAATCTGTATAAACATGGAAATATCTACACCGCGATCTGTATAAACATGGAAATATCTACACAGCGATCTGTATAAACATGGAAATATCTGCAACGCGATCTGTATAAACATGGAAATATCTACACCATGATCTGTATAAAGATGGAAATATATACACCGCTATCTGTATAAACATGGAAATATCTGCACCGCTATCTCTATAAACATGGAAATATCTACAAAGACATCTGTATGAACATGGAAATACCTACACAGTCATGTGTAGGAACATTTAAATATCTACACTGCCATCAGTATAAACATAGAAATATCTACAAATCCCTCTGTATAAATATGGAAATATCTGCATAGGCATCTGTGTAAACATGGAAATATCTGCACCGCTATCTGTATAAACATGGAAATACCAACACCGCTGTCTCTATAAACATGGTAATATGTACACCGCTATGTGTATAAACATGGAAATATCTCCACTGCTCTCTGTATAAACATGGAAATATCTCCACCGTTATCTGTATAAACATGGAAATATCGACAGCGCCATCACTATAAACATTGAAATATCTACACTGCCATCTGTAAAAACATGGAAATATCTACACCGCCAACTGTATAAACATGGAAATATCTACACCACCATCTGTATAAAAATGGAAATAACTACAATACCATCTGTATACACATGGAAATATCTACACAGACATCTGTATAAATATGGAAATAACTACACTGCCATCTGTATAAACATGGAAATATCTACACTGCCATCTGTAGAAAGATGGAAATATCTACACCGCTATCTCTATAAATATGGAAATATCTACACCGCCATCTCTATAAACATGAAAATATCTACACTGCCATCTCCATAAAGATGGAAGTATCTACTCCGCCATGTGTATAAACACGGAAATATCTACACCACCATCTGTGTAAACATGGAAATATCTACACCGCTATCTGTATAAACATGGAAATATCTACACCGCCATCTGCATGTCCATGGGAATTTCTACGCCGCCATCTGTATAAACATGGAAATATCTACACGGCCATCTGTGTATAGATGGAAATATCAACACAGCCATCTGTACAAACATGGAAATATCTACACCGCTATCTCTATAAACATGGAAATATCTGCACTGCCATCTGTAAAAACATGGAAATACCTATACAGTCATCTGTATAAACATGGAAATATCTACAATGCCATCTGTATACACATGGAAATATCTAAACAGCCATCTGTATAAGCATGTAAATATCTTCACTGCTATCTCTATAAACATGGAAATATCTAAACCGCCATCTCTATGAACATGAAAATATCTACACTGCCATCTCCATAAATATGGAACTAACTACTCCGCCATCTGTATAAACATGGAAACATCCTCACCGCCATCTGTGTGAACAAGGAAATATCTACAATTCGATCAGGATAAAGATATAAATATCTGCACCGCGAGCTGTATAAACATGTAAATATCTACATCGCTATCTGTATAAACATGGAAATACCAACACCGCTATCGGTATAAACATGGAAATATCTACAACGCCATCTATATAAACATGGAAATATCTACACCGCTATGTCTATAAACATGGAAATACCTACACCGCTATCTCTGTAAACATGGAAATATCTACACCTCTATCTGTATAAACATGGAAATATCTACACCATAATCTATATAAACATGGAAATATCTACACCGCCATCTGTATAAACATGGAAATATCTACAATGCCATCTGTAGAAAGATGGAAATATCTACACCGCAATCTGTGTAAACATGGAAATATCTACACCGATATCTGTATAAACATGGAAATATCTACACCGCAATCTGTATAAACATGGAAATATCTACACCGCGATCTGAATAAACATGGAAATATCTACACAGCGATCTGTAGAAAGATGGAAATATCTGCAAAGCGATCTGTATAAACATGGAAATATCTACACCATGATCTGTATAAACATGGAAATATATACACCGCTATCTGTATAAACATGGAAATATCTGCACCGCTATCTCTATAAACATGGAAATATCTACAAAGACAACTGTATGAACATGGAAATACCTACACAGTCATGTGTAGGAACATTTAAATATCTACACTGCCATCTGTATAAACATAGAAATATCTACAAAGCCCTCTGTATAAATATGGAAATATCTGCATAGGCATCTGTGTAAACATGGAAATATCTGCACCGCTATCTGTATAAACATGGAAATACCTACACCGCTGTCTCTATAAACATGGTAATATGTACACCGCTATGTGTATAAACATGGAAATATCTCCACTGCTCTCTGTATAAACATGGAAATACCTCCACCGTTATCTCTATAAACATGGAAATATCGACAGCGCCATCACTATAAACATTGAAATATCTACACTGCCATCTGTAAAAACATGGAAATATCTACACCGCCAACTGTATAAACATGGAAATAACTACAATACCATCTGTATACACATGGAAATATCTACACAGACATCTGTATAAATATGGAAATAACTACACTGCCATCTGTATAAACATGGAAATATCTACACTGCCATCTGTAGAAAGATGGAAATATCTACACCGCTATCTCTATAAATATGGAAATATCTACACCGCCATCTCTATAAACATGAAAATATCTACACTGCCATCTCCATAAAGATGGAAGTATCTACTCCGCCATGTGTATAAACACGGAAATATCTACACCACCATCTGTGTAAACATGGAAATATCTACACCGCTATCTGTATAAACATGGAAATATCTACACCGCCATCTGCATGTCCATGGGAATTTCTACGCCGTCGTCTGTATAAACATGGAAATATCTACACGGCCATCTGTGTATAGATGGAAATATCAACACAGCCATCTGTACAAACATGGAAATATCTACACCGCTATCTCTATAAACATGGAAATATCTGCACTGCCATCTGTAAAAACATGGAAATACCTATACAGTCATCTGTATAAACATGGAAATATCTACAATGCCATCTGTATACACATGGAAATATCTAAACAGCCATCTGTATAAGCATGTAAATATCTTCACTGCTATCTCTATAAACATGGAAATATCTAAACCGCCATCTCTATGAACATGAAAATATCTACACTGCCATCTCCATAAATATGGAACTAACTACTCCGCCATCTGTATAAACATGGAAACATCCTCACCGCCATCTGTGTGAACAAGGAAATATCTACAATTCGATCAGGATAAAGATATAAATATCTGCACCGCGAGCTGTATAAACATGTAAATATCTACATCGCTATCTGTATAAACATGGAAATACCAACACCGCTATCGGTATAAACATGGAAATATCTACAACGCCATCTATATAAACATGGAAATATCTACACCGCTATGTCTATAAACATGGAAATACCCACACCGCTATCTCTGTAAACATGGAAATATCTACACCTCTATCTGTATAAACATGGAAATATCTACACCATAATCTATATAAACATGGAAATATCTACACCGCCATCTGTATAAACATGGAAATATCTACAATGCCATCTGTAGAAAGATGGAAATATCTACACCGCAATCTGTGTAAACATGGAAATATCTACACCGATATCTGTATAAACATGGAAATATCTACACCGCAATCTGTATAAACATGGAAATATCTACACCGCGATCTGAATAAACATGGAAATATCTACACAGCGATCTGTAGAAAGATGGAAATATCTGCAAAGCGATCTGTATAAACATGGAAATATCTACACCATGATCTGTATAAACATGGAAATATATACACCGCTATCTGTATAAACATGGAAATATCTGCACCGCTATCTCTATAAACATGGAAATATCTACAAAGACAACTGTATGAACATGGAAATACCTACACAGTCATGTGTAGGAACATTTAAATATCTACACTGCCATCTGTATAAACATAGAAATATCTACAAAGCCCTCTGTATAAATATGGAAATATCTGCATAGGCATCTGTGTAAACATGGAAATATCTGCACCGCTATCTGTATAAACATGGAAATACCTACACCGCTGTCTCTATAAACATGGTAATATGTACACCGCTATGTGTATAAACATGGAAATATCTCCACTGCTCTCTGTATAAACATGGAAATACCTCCACCGTTATCTCTATAAACATGGAAATATCGACAGCGCCATCACTATAAACATTGAAATATCTACACTGCCATCTGTAAAAACATGGAAATATCTACACCGCCAACTGTATAAACATGGAAATAACTACATTACCATCTGTATACACATGGAAATACCTACACAGACATCTGTATAAATATGGAAATAACTACACTACCATCTGTATAAACATGGAAATATCTACACCGCCATCTGCATGTCCATGGGAATTTCTACGCCGCCATCTGTATAAACATGGAAATATCTACACGGTCATCTGTGTATAGATGGAAATATCAACACCGCCATCTGTACAAACATGGAAATATCTGCACCGCTATCTATATAACCATGGAAATGTCTACAACGCAGTCTGTATAAACATGGAAGTATCTACACCGCTATCTGTATAAACATGCAGATATCTACACCACTATCTCTATAAACAAGGAAATATCTACACCATGATCTGTATAAACATGGAAATATTTACACCGCTATCTGTATAAACATGGAAATTTCTACACCATTATCTGTATAAATATGGAAACATCTACACCGCTATCTGTATAAACATGGAAATATCTACACCGCTATCTGTATAAACATGGAAATATCTACACCGCGATCTGTATAAACATGGAAATATCTACACCACGATCTGTATAAACATGGAAATAACTTCACCAAAATCTGTATAAACATGGAAATATCTAAACCGCTACCTGTATAAACATGGTAATATCTACACCACCATCTATATAAACATGTAAATATCTACACCGCCATCTGTATAAACATGGAAATATCTACAATGCCATCTGTAGAAAGATGGAAATATCTACACCGCAATCTGTGTAAACATGGAACTATCAACACTGCTATCTGTAAACACATGGAAATATCTACACCGCTATCTGTAAAGACATGGAAATATCTACACCGCGATGTGTATAAACATGGAAATATCTACACCGCGATCTGTATAAACATGGAAATATCTACATCGCGATCTGTATAGACAAGGAAATATCTACACCGCTATCTGTATAAACATGGAAATATCTACACAGCTATCTCTATAAACATGGAAATATCTACACCGCCATCTGTACTAACATGGAAATACCTATACAGTCATCTGTGTAAACATGGAAATATCTACACCACCATCAGTATAAACATGGAAATATCTTCAGTGCCATCTGAATACACATGGAAATACCTACACGGCAATATGTGTATAGATGGAAACATCAACACGGCCATCTGTACAAACATGGAAATATCTACACTGCGGTCTGTATAAACATGGAAATATCTACACCATGATCTGTATAAACATGGAAATATATACACCGCTATCTGTATAAACATGGAAATATCTGCACCGCTATCTCTATAAACATGGAAATATCTACAAAGACATCAGTATGAACATGGAAATACCTACACAGTCATGTGTAGGAACATTTAAATATCTACACTGCCATCTGTATAAACATAGAAATATCTACAAAGCCCTCTGTATAAATATGGAAATATCTCCATAGGCATCTGTGTAAACATGGAAATATCTGCACCGCTATCTGTATAAACATGGAAATACCTACACCGCTGTCTCTATAAACATGGTAATATGTACACCGCTATGTGTATAAACATGGAAATATCTCCACTGCTCTCTGTATAAACATGGAAATATCTCCACCGTTATCTGTATAAACATGGAAATATCGACAGCGCCATCACTATAAACATTGAAATATCTACACTGCCATCTGTAAAAACATGGAAATATCTACACCGCCAACTGTATAAACATGGAAATATCTACACCACCATCTGTATAAACATGGAAATAACTACAATACCATCTGTATACACATGGAAATATCTACACAGACATCTGTATAAATATGGAATAACTACACTGCCATCTGTATAAACATGGAAATATCTACACTGCCATCTGTAGAAAATGGAAATATCTACACCGCTATCTCTATAAATATGGAAATATCTACACCGCCATCTCTATAAACATGAAAATATCTACACTGCCATCTCCATAAAGATGGAAGTATCTACTCCGCCATGTGAATAAACACGGAAATATCTACACCACCATCTGTGTAAACATGGAAATATCTACACCGCTATCTGTATAAACATGGAAATATCTACACCGCCATCTGCATGTCCATGGGAATTTCTACGCCGCCATCTGTATAAACATGGAAATATCTACACGGCCATCTGTGTATAGATGGAAATATCAACACAGCCATCTGTACAAACATGGAAATATCTACAGCGCTATCTCTATAAACATGGAAATATCTGCACTGCCATCTGTAAAAACATGGAAATACCTATACAGTCATCTGTGTAAACATGGAAATATCTACAATGCCATCTGTATACACATGGAAATATCTAAACAGCCATCTGTATAAGCATGTAAATATCTTCACTGCTATCTCTATAAACATGGAAATATCTACACCGCCATCTCTATAAACATGAAAATATCTACAGTGCCATCTCCATAAATATGGAACTAACTACTCCGCCATCTGTATAAACATGGAAACATCTACACCGCCATCTGTGTGAACAAGGAAATATCTACAATTCCATCAGGATAAAGATATAAATATCTGCACCGCGAGCTGTATAAACATGTAAATATCTACATCGCTATCTGTATAAACATGGAAATACCAACACCGCTATCGGTATAAACATGGAAATAACTACAACGCCATCTATATAAACATGGAAATATCTACACCGCTATGTCTATAAACATGGAAATACCTACACCGCTATCTCTGTAAACATGGAAATATCTACACCTCTATCTGTATAAACATGGAAATATCTACACCACCATCTATATAAACATGGAAATATCTACACCGCCATCTGTATAAACATGGAAATATCTACAATGCCATCTGTAGAAAGATGGAAATATCTACACCGCAATCTGTGTAAACATGGAAATAAATACACCGATATCTGTATAAACATGGAAATATCTACACCGCAATCTGTATAAACATGGAAATATCTACACCGCGATCTGTATAAACATGGAAATATCTACACAGCGATCTGTATAAACATGGAAATATCTGCAACACGATCTGTATAAACATGGAAATATCTACACCATTATCTATATAAACATGGAAATATATACACCGCTATCTGTATAAACATGGAAATATCTGCACCGCTATCTCTATAAACATGGAAATATCTACAAAGACATCTGTATGAACATGGAAATACCTACACATTCATGTGTAGGAACATTTAAATATCTAAACTGCCATCTGTATAAACATAGAAATATCTACAAAGCCCTCTGTATAAATATGGAAATATCTGCATAGGCATCTGTGTAAACATGGAAATATCTGCACCGCTATCTGTATAAACATGGAAATACCTACACCGCTGTCTCTATAAACATGGTAATATGTACACCGCTATGTGTATAAACATGGAAATATCTCCACTGCTCTCTGTATAAACATGGAAATATCTCCACCGTTATCTGTATAAACATGGAAATATCGACAGCGCCATCACTATAAACATTGAAATATCTACACTGCCATCTGTAAAAACATGGAAATATCTACACCGCCAACTGTATAAACATGGAAATACCTACACCACCATCTGTATAAACATGGAAATAACTACAATACCTTCTGTATACACATGGAAATAACTACACAGACATCTGTATAAATATGGAAATAACTACACTGCCATCTGTATCAACATGGAAATATTTACACTGCCATCTGTAGAAAGATGGAAATATCTACACCGCTATCTCTATAAATATGGAAATATCTACACCGCCATCTCTATAAACATGAAAATATCTACACTGCCATCTCCATAAAGATGGAAGTATCTACTCCGCCATGTGTATAAACACGGAAATATCTACACCACCATCTGTGTAAACATGGAAATATCTACACCGCTATCTGTATAAACATGGAAATATCTACACCGCCATCTGCATGTCCATGGGAATTTCTAGGCCGCCATCTGTGTAAACATGGAAATATCTACACGGCCATCTGTGTATAGATGGAAATATCAACACAGCCATCTGTACAAACATGGAAATATCTACACCGCTATCTCTATAAACATGGAAGTATCTGCACTGGCATCTGTAAAAACATGGAAATACCTATACAGTCATCTGTATAAACATGGAAATATCTACAATGCCATCTGTATACACATGGATATATCTAAACAGCCATCTGTATAAGCATGTAAATATCTTCACTGCTATCTCTATAAACATGGAAATATCTACCCCGCCATCTCTATAAACATGAAAATATCTACAGTGCCATCTCCATAAATATGGAACTAACTACTCCGCCATCTGTATAAACATGGAAACATCTACACCGCCATCTGTGTGAACAAGGAAATATCTACAATTCCATCAGGATAAAGATATAAATATCTGCACCGCGAGCTGTATAAACATGTAAATATCTACATCGCTATCTGTATAAACATGGAAATACCAAAACCGCTATCGGTATAAACGTGGAAATATCTACAACGCCATCTATATAAACATGGAAATATCTACACCGCTATGTCTATAAACATGGAAATACCTACACCGCTATCTCTGTAAACATGGAAATATCTACACCTCTATCTGTATAAACATGGAAATATCTACACCACCATCTATATAAACATGGAAATATCTACACCGCCATCTGTATAAACATGGAAATATCTACAATGCCATCTGTAGAAAGATGGAAATATCTACACCGCAATCTGTGTAAACATGGAAATATATACACCGATATCTGTATAAACATGGAAATATCTACACCGCAATCTGTATAAACATGGAAATATCTACACCGCGATCTGTATAAACATGGAAATATCTACACAGCGATCTGTATAAACATGGAAATATCTGCAACACGATCTGTATAAACATGGAAATATCTACACCATGATCTGTATAAACATGGAAATATATACACCGCTATCTGTATAAACATGGAAATATCTGCACCGCTATCTCTATAAACATGGAAATATCTACAAAGACATCTGTATGAACATGGAAATACCTACACAGTCATGTGTAGGAACATTTAAATATCTACACTGCCATCTGTATAAACATAGAAATATCTACAAAGCCCTCTGTATAAATATGGAAATATCTGCATAGGCATCTGTGTAAACATGGAAATATCTGCACCGCTATCTGTATAAACATGGAAATACCTACACCGCTGTCTCTATAAACATGGTAATATGTACACCGCTATGTGTATAAACATGGAAATATCTCCACTGCTCTCTGTATAAACATGGAAATATCTCCACCGTTATCTGTATAAACATGGAAATATCGACAGCGCCATGACTATAAACATTGAAATATCTACACTGCCATCTGTAAAAACATGGAAATATCTACACCGCCAACTGTATAAACATGGAAATATCTACACCACCATCTGTATAAACATGGAAATAACTACAATACCATCTGTATACACATGGAAATATCTACACAAACATCTCTATAAATATGGAAATAACTACACTGCCATCTGTATAAACATGGAAATATCTACACTGCAATCTGTAGAAAATGGAAATATCTACACTGCTATCTCTATAAATATGGAAATATCTACACCGCCATCTCTATAAACATGAAAATATCTACACTGCCATCTCCATAAAGATGGAAGTATCTACTCCGCCATGTGAATAAACACGGAAATATCTACACCACCATCTGTGTAAACATGGAAATATCTACACCGCTATCTGTATAAACATGGAAATATCTACACCGCCATCTGCATGTCCATGGGAATTTCTACGCCGCCATCTGTATAAACATGGAAATATCTACACGGCCATCTGTGTATAGATGGAAATATCAACACAGCCATCTGTACAAACATGGAAATATCTACAGCGCTATCTCTATAAACATGGAAATATCTGCACTGCCATCTGTAAAAACATGGAAATACCTATACAGTCATCTGTGTAAACATGGAAATATCTACAATGCCATCTGTATACACATGGAAATATCTAAACAGCCATCTGTATAAGCATTTAAATATCTTCACTGCTATCTCTATAAACATGGAAATATCTACACCGCCATCTCTATAAACATGAAAATATCTACAGTGCCATCTCCATAAATATGGAACTAACTACTCCGCCATCTGTATAAACATGGAAACATCTACACCGCCATCTGTGTGAACAAGGAAATATCTACAATTCCATCAGGATAAAGATATAAATATCTGCACCGCGAGCTGTATAAACATGTAAATATCTACATCGCTATCTGTATAAACATGGAAATACCAACACCGCTATCGGTATAAACATGGAAAAATCTACAACGCCATCTATATAAACATGGAAATATCTACACCGCTATGTCTATAAACATGGAAATACCTACACCGCTATCTCTGTAAACATGGAAATATCTACACCTCTATCTGTATAAACATGGAAATATCTACACCACCATCTATATAAACATGGAAATATCTACACCGCCATCTGTATAAACATGGAAATATCTACAATGCCATCTGTAGAAAGATGGAAATATCTACACCGCAATCTGTGTAAACATGGAAATATATACACCGATATCTGTATAAACATGGAAATATCTACACCGCAATCTGTATAAACATGGAAATATCTACACCGCGATCTGTATAAACATGGAAATATCTACACAGCGATCTGTATAAACATGGAAATATCTGCAACACGATCTGTATAAACATGGAAATATCTACACCATGATCTGTATAAACATGGAAATATATACACCGCTATCTGTATAAACATGGAAATATCTGCACCGCTATCTCTATAAACATGGAAATATCTACAAAGACATCTGTATGAACATGGAAATACCTACACAGTCATGTGTAGGAACATTTAAATATCTACACTGCCATCTGTATAAACATAGAAATATCTACAAAGCCCTCTGTATAAATATGGAAATATCTGCATAGGCATCTGTGTAAACATGGAAATATCTGCACCGCTATCTGTATAAACATGGAAATACCTACACCGCTGTCTCTATAAACATGGTAATATGTACACCGCTATGTGTATAAACATGGAAATATCTCCACTGCTCTCTGTATAAACATGGAAATATCTCCACCGTTATCTGTATAAACATGGAAATATCGACAGCGCCATGACTATAAACATTGAAATATCTACACTGCCATCTGTAAAAACATGGAAATATCTACACCGCCAACTGTATAAACATGGAAATATCTACACCACCATCTGTATAAACATGGAAATAACTACAATACCATCTGTATACACATGGAAATATCTACACAAACATCTCTATAAATATGGAAATAACTACACTGCCATCTGTATAAACATGGAAATATCTACACTGCAATCTGTAGAAAATGGAAATATCTACACCGCTATCTCTATAAATATGGAAATATCTACACCGCCATCTCTATAAACATGAAAATATCTACACTGCCATCTCCATAAAGATGGAAGTATCTACTCCGCCATGTGAATAAACACGGAAATATCTACACCACCATCTGTGTAAACATGGAAATATCTACACCGCTATCTGTATAAACATGGAAATATCTACACCGCCATCTGCATGTCCATGGGAATTTCTACGCCGCCATCTGTATAAACATGGAAATATCTACACGGCCATCTGTGTATAGATGGAAATATCAACACAGCCATCTGTACAAACATGGAAATATCTACAGCGCTATCTCTATAAACATGGAAATATCTGCACTGCCATCTGTAAAAACATGGAAATACCTATACAGTCATCTGTGTAAACATGGAAATATCTACAATGCCATCTGTATACACATGGAAATATCTAAACAGCCATCTGTATAAGCATTTAAATATCTTCACTGCTATCTCTATAAACATGGAAATATCTACACCGCCATCTCTATAAACATGAAAATATCTACAGTGCCATCTCCATAAATATGGAACTAACTACTCCGCCATCTGTATAAACATGGAAACATCTACACCGCCATCTGTGTGAACAAGGAAATATCTACAATTCCATCAGGATAAAGATATAAATATCTGCACCGCGAGCTGTATAAACATGTAAATATCTACATCGCTATCTGTATAAACATGGAAATACCAACACCGCTATCGGTATAAACATGGAAAAATCTACAACGCCATCTATATAAACATGGAAATATCTACACCGCTATGTCTATAAACATGGAAATACCTACACCGCTATCTCTGTAAACATGGAAATATCTACACCTCTATCTGTATAAACATGGAAATATCTACACCACCATCTATATAAACATGGAAATATCTACACCGCCATCTGTATAAACATGGAAATATCTACAATGCCATCTGTAGAAAGATGGAAATATCTACACCGCAATCTGTGTAAACATGGAAATATATACACCGATATCTGTATAAACATGGAAATATCTACACCGCAATCTGTATAAACATGGAAATATCTACACCGCGATCTGTATAAACATGGAAATATCTACACAGCGATCTGTATAAACATGGAAATATCTGCAACACGATCTGTATAAACATGGAAATATCTACACCATGATCTGTATAAACATGGAAATATATACACCGCTATCTGTATAAACATGGAAATATCTGCACCGCTATCTCTATAAACATGGAAATATCTACAAAGACATCTGTATGAACATGGAAATACCTACACAGTCATGTGTAGGAACATTTAAATATCTACACTGCCATCTGTATAAACATAGAAATATCTACAAAGCCCTCTGTATAAATATGGAAATATCTGCATAGGCATCTGTGTAAACATGGAAATATCTGCACCGCTATCTGTATAAACATGGAAATACCTACACCGCTGTCTCTATAAACATGGTAATATGTACACCGCTATGTGTATAAACATGGAAATATCTCCACTGCTCTCTGTATAAACATGGAAATATCTCCACCGTTATCTGTATAAACATGGAAATATCGACAGCGCCATCACTATAAACATTGAAATATCTACACTGCCATCTGTAAAAACATGGAAATATCTACACCGCCAACTGTATAAACATGGAAATATCTACACCACCATCTGTGTAAACATGGAAATATCTACACCGCTATCTGTATAAACATGGAAATATCTACACCGCCATCTGCATGTCCATGGGAATTTCTAGGCCGCCATCTGTATAAACATGGAAATATCTACACGGCCATCTGTGTATAGATGGAAATATCAACACAGCCATCTGTACAAACATGGAAATATCTACACCGCTATCTCTATAAACATGGAAGTATCTGCACTGCCATCTGTAAAAACATGGAAATACCTATACAGTCATCTGTATAAACATGGAAATATCTACAATGCCATCTGTATACACATGGATATATCTAAACAGCCATCTGTATAAGCATGTAAATATCTTCACTGCTATCTCTATAAACATGGAAATATCTACACCGCCATCTCTATAAACATGAAAATATCTACAGTGCCATCTCCATAAATATGGAACTAACTACTCCGCCATCTGTATAAACATGGAAACATCTACACCGCCATCTGTGTGAACAAGGAAATATCTACAATTCCATCAGGATAAAGATATAAATATCTGCACCGCGAGCTGTATAAACATGTAAATACCTACATCGCTATCTGTACAAACATGGAAATACCAACACCGCTATCGGTATAAACATGGAAATATCTACAACGCCATCTATATAAACATGGAAATATCTACACCGCTATGTCTATAAACATGGAAATACCTACACCGCTATCTCTGTAAACATGGAAATATCTACACCTCTATCTGTATAAACATGGAAATATCTACACCACCATCTATATAAACATGGAAATATCTACACCGCCATCTGTATAAACATGGAAATATGTACAATGCCATCTGTAGAAAGATGGAAATATCTACACCGCAATCTGTGTAAACATGGAAATATATACACCGATATCTGTATAAACATGGAAATATCTACACCGCAATCTATATAAACATGGAAATATCTACACCGCGATCTGTATAAACATGGAAATATCTACACAGCGATCTGTATAAACATGGAAATATCTGCAACACGATCTGTATAAACATGGAAATATCTACACCATGATCTGTATAAACATGGAAATATATACACCGCTATCTGTATAAACATGGAAATATCTGCACCGCTATCTCTATAAACATGGAAATATCTACAAAGACATCTGTATGAACATGGAAATACCTACACAGTCATGTGTAGGAACATTTAAATATCTACAGTGCCATCTGTATAAACATAGAAATATCTACAAAGCCCTCTGAATAAATATGGAAATATCTGCATAGGCATCTGTGTAAACATGGAAATATCTGCACCGCTATCTGTATAAACATGGAAATACCAACACCGCTGTCTCTATAAACATGGTAATATGTACACCGCTATGTGTATAAACATGGAAATATCTCCACTGCTCTCTGTATAAACATGGAAATATCTCCACCGTTATCTGTATAAACATGGAAATATCGACAGCGCCATCACTATAAACATTGAAATATCTACACTGCCATCTGTAAAAACATGGAAATATCTACACCGCCAACTGTATAAACATGGAAATATCTACACCACCATCTGTATAAACATGGAAATAACTACAATACCATCTGTATACACATGGAAATATCTACACAAACATCTCTATAAATATGGAAATAACTACACTGCCATCTGTATAAACATGGAAATATCTACACTGCAATCTGTAGAAAATGGAAATATCTACACCGCTATCTCTATAAATATGGAAATATCTACACCGCCATCTCTATAAACATGAAAATATCTACACTGCCATCTCCATAAAGATGGAAGTATCTACTCCGCCATGTGAATAAACACAGAAATATCTACACCACCATCTGTGTAAACATGGAAATATCTACACCGCTATCTGTATAAACATGGAAATATCTACACCGCCATCTGCATGTCCATGGGAATTTCTACGCCGCCATCTGTATAAACATGGAAATATCTACACGGCCATCTGTGTATAGATGGAAATATCAACACAGCCATCTGTACAAACATGGAAATATCTACAGCGCTATCTCTATAAACATGGAAATATCTGCACTGCCATCTGTAAAAACATGGAAATACCTATACAGTCATCTGTGTAAACATGGAAATATCTACAATGCCATCTGTATACACATGGAAATATCTAAACAGCCATCTGTATAAGCATTTAAATATCTTCACTGCTATCTCTATAAACATGGAAATATCTACACCGCCATCTCTATAAACATGAAAATATCTACAGTGCCATCTCCATAAATATGGAACTAACTACTCCGCCATCTGTATAAACATGGAAACATCTACACCGCCATCTGTGTGAACAAGGAAATATCTACAATTCCATCAGGATAAAGATATAAATATCTGCACCGCGAGCTGTATAAACATGTAAATATCTACATCGCTATCTGTATAAACATGGAAATACCAACACCGCTATCGGTATAAACATGGAAATATCTACAACGCCATCTATATAAACATGGAAATATCTACACCGCTATGTCTATAAACATGGAAATACCTACACCGCTATCTCTGTAAACATGGAAATATCTACACCTCTATCTGTATAAACATGGAAATATCTACACCACCATCTATATAAACATGGAAATATCTACACCGCCATCTGTATAAACATGGAAATATCTACAATGCCATCTGTAGAAAGATGGAAATATCTACACCGCAATCTGTGTAAACATGGAAATATATACACCGATATCTGTATAAACATGGAAATATCTACACCGCAATCTGTATAAACATGGAAATATCTACACCGCGATCTGTATAAACATGGAAATATCTACACAGCGATCTGTATAAACATGGAAATATCTGCAACACGATCTGTATAAACATGGAAATATCTACACCATGATCTGTATAAACATGGAAATATATACACCGCTATCTGTATAAACATGGAAATATCTGCACCGCTATCTCTATAAACATGGAAATATCTACAAAGACATCTGTATGAACATGGAAATACCTACACAGTCATGTGTAGGAACATTTAAATATCTACACTGCCATCTGTATAAACATAGAAATATCTACAAAGCCCTCTGTATAAATATGGAAATATCTGCATAGGCATCTGTGTAAACATGGAAATATCTGCACCGCTATCTGTATAAACATGGAAATACCTACACCGCTGTCTCTATAAACATGGTAATATGTACACCGCTATGTGTATAAACATGGAAATATCTCCACTGCTCTCTGTATAAACATGGAAATATCTCCACCGTTATCTGTATAAACATGGAAATATCGACAGCGCCATCACTATAAACATTGAAATATCTACACTGCCATCTGTAAAAACATGGAAATATCTACACCGCCAACTGTATAAACATGGAAATATCTACACCACCATCTGTGTAAACATGGAAATATCTACACCGCTATCTGTATAAACATGGAAATATCTACACCGCCATCTGCATGTCCATGGGAATTTCTAGGCCGCCATCTGTATAAACATGGAAATATCTCCAACACTATCTCTATAAACATGGAAATGTCTACACCCCTATCTGTGTAAACATGGAAATACCTTCATGGCTATCTCTATAAACATGGAAATATCTCCACCGCAATCTCTATAAACATGGAAATGTCTACACCCCTATCTGTGTAAACATGGAAATAACTTCATGGCTATCTCTATAAACATGGAAATATCTACACAGCCTTCTGTATAAACATGGAAATATCTACACAGCCATCTCTATAAACATGGAAATATCTACATTGCTATCTGTATAAACATGGAAATAACCACACCACTGTCTGTGTAAACATGGAAATACCTTCACCGTTATCTGTATAAACAAGGAAATATCTACAGAGCTATCTGTATAAACATTGAAATATCTCCAACGATATCTGTATAAACATGGAAATATCTACACCGATATACTGTTTAAACATGGAAATATCTACACCGCTATCTACATGAACATGGAAATATCTACACCGCTTTCTGTATAAACATGGAAATATCCCCACCGCTATCTCTATAAACATGGAAATATCTACACCGCTATCTGTATAAACATGGAAATATTTGCACCACTATCTGTATAAACATGGAAATATTTACACCACTATCTGTATAAACGTGGGTATATCGACACCGCTATCTCTAAAAACATGGAAATATCTACCCCACTGTCTGTATATACCTGAAAATATCTACACTGCTATCTCTATAAACATAGAAATATCTACACCGCTGTCTGTATAAACATGGAAATATCTACAGCAATATCTGTATAAACATGCAAATATCTACACCGCTGTCTCTATAAACATGGAAATATCTACAATGCTATGTGTATAAACATGGAAATATCTACACCGCTGTCTCTTAAAACATGGAAATATCTACACCGCTGTATCTATAAACATGCAAATATCTACACCGTTGTCTACATAAACTTGGAAATCTCCACACGGCTATCTCTATAAATGTGGAAATATCTACACCGCTGTCTCTATAAACATGGAAATATCTACACCGCTATCTCTATAAACGTGGAAATATCTACACCGGTGTCTCTGTAAACATGGAAATATCTACACCGCTATATGTATAAACTTGGAAATATCTACACCGCTATCTCTATAAACGTGGGAATATCTACACCGCTATCTGTATAAACATGGAAATATCTGCATCGCTATCAGTATAAACATGGAAATATCTACATCGCTATCTCTATAAACATGGAAATATCTACACCGCTATCTTAATAAACATGGAAACATCTACACTGCTATCTGTATAAACATGGAAATATCTACACCACTATCTGTATAAACATGGAAATATCTACAGCGCTATCTGCATAAACATGGAAATATCTCCACCACTACCTCTATAAACATGGAAATGTCTACACCCCTATCTGTGTAAACATGGAAATACCTTCATGGCTATCTCTATAAACATGGAAATATCTACACAGACATCAGTATAAACATGGAAATATCTACACAGTCATCTGTATAAACATGGAAATATCTACACAGTCATCTGTATAAACATGGAAATATCTACACAGCCATCTGTATAAACATGGAAATATCTACACAGCCATCTCTATAAACATGGAAATATCTACACTGCTATCTGTATAAACATGGAAATAGCCACACCACTGTCTGTGTAAACATGGAAATACCTTCACAGTTATCTGTATAAACAAGGAAATATCTACAGAGCTATCTGTATAAACATGGAAATATCTACACCGATATCTGTTTAAACATGGAAATAACTACACCGCTATCTACATGAACATGGAAATATCTACACTGCTTTCTGTATAAACATGGAAATATCCCCACCTCTATCTCTATAAACATGGAAATATCTACACCGCTATCTGTACAAACATGGATATATTTACACCACTATCTGTATAAACATGGAAATATTTACACCGCTATCTGTATAAACGTGGATATATCTACACCGCTATCTCTATAAACATGGAAATATCTACACCACTGTCTGTATAAACCTGAAAGTATCTACACCGCTATCTCTATAAACATAGAAATATCTACACCGCTGTCTGTGTAAACATGGAAATATCTACAGAAATATCTGTATAAACATGCAAATATCTACACCGCTGTCTCTATAGACATGGAAATATCTACACTGCTATGTGTATAAACATGGAAATATCTATACCGCTGTCTCTAAAAACATGGAAATAGCTACACCGCTGTATCTATAAACATGCAAATATCTACACCGTTGTCTACATAAACTTGGAAATCTCTACAAGGCTATCACTATAAATGTGGAAATATCTACACCGCTGTCTCTATAAACATGGAAATATCTACACTGCCATCAGGATAATCATGGAAATATCTACACAGCCGTCTCTATAAACATGGAAATATCTACACCTCCATCTGTATAAACATGGAAATATCTACACTGCTATCTGTGAAAAGATGGAAATATCTACACTGCAATCTGTGCAAAGATGGAAATATCTACACGACTATCTGTGTAAACCTGGAAATATCTACACCGCAATCTGTGCAAAGATGGGAATAGCTACACCGCTCTCTGTGTAAACATGGAAATACCTACACCGCTATCTGTATAAACATGGAAATATCTACACCGCTATCTGTATAAACATGGAAATATCTACGCCGACATCTGTATAAATAGGGAAATATCTACACCTACATCTGAATAAACATGGAAATATCTACACCGCTATCTGTATAAATATGGAAATATCTACACTGCTATCTCTATAAACATGGAAATATCTCCACCGCTATCTGTATAAAAATGGAAATATCTGTACCGCTATCTGTAAAACCTGGAAATATTTACAACGCAGTCTGTATAAACATGGATATATCTCCACCGCTATCTGTATAAACATGGAAATATCTCCACCACTATCTCTGTAAACATGGAAATGTCTACACCCCTATCTGTGTAAACATGGAAATACCTTCATGGCTATCTCTATAAACATGGAAATATCTACACAGACATCAGTATAAACATGGAAATATCTACACAGTCATCTGTATAAACATGGAAATATCTACACAGCCATCTGTATAAACATGGAAATATCTACACAGTCATCTCAATAAACATGGAAATATCTACACTGCTATCTGTATAAACATGGAAATAGCCACACCACTGTCTGTGTAAACATGGAAATACCTTCACCGTTATCTGTATAAACAAGGAAATATCTACAGAGCTATCTGTATAAACATTGAAATATCTCCAACGATATCTGTATAAACATGGAAATATCTACACCGTTATCTGTTTAAACATGGAAATATCTACACCGCTCTCTACATGAACATGGAAATATCTACACTGCTTTCTGTATAAACATGGAAATATCCTCACCGTTATCTCTATAAACTTGGAAATATCTACAGCGATATCTGTATAAACATGCAAATATCTACACCGCTATCTGTATAAACATGGAAATATCTACAGTGCTATCTGCATAAATATGGAAATATCTACACCGCTATCTCTATAAACTTGGAAATGTCCACACCGTTATCTGCATAAACTTGGAAATATCTACTTGGCTATCTCTATAAACATGGAATTATCTATACCGCCATCTGTATAAACACGGAAATACCTTCACAGTCCTCTGTATAAACACGGAAATATCTACACCACTATCTGTATAAACATGGAAATATCTACACTGCCATCAGGATAATCATGGAAATATCTACACAGCCGTCTCTATAAACATGGAAATATCTACACCTCCATCTGTATAAACATGGAAATATCTACACCGCTATCTGTGAAAAGATGGAAACATCTACACCGCAATCTGTGCAAAGATGGAAATATCTACACGACTATCTGTGTAAACCTGGAAATATCTACACCGCAATCTGTGCAAAGATGAAAATAGCTACACCGCTCTCTGTGTAAACATGGAAATACCTACACCGCTATCTGTATAAACATGGAAATATCTACACCGCTATCTGTATAAACTTGGAAATATCTACGCCTCCATCTGTATAAACAGGGAAATATCTACAACTACATCTGAATAAACATGGAAATATCTACACCGCTATCTGTATAAATATGGAAATGTCTACACTGCTATCTCTATAAACATGGAAATATCTCCACCGCTATCTGTATAAAAATGGAAATATCTGTACCGCTATCTGTAAAACCTGGAAATATATACACCGCAGTCTGTATAAACATGGGTATATCTCCACCGCTATCTGTATGAACATGGAAATATCTCCACCACTATCTCTATAAACATGGAAATGTCTACACCACTATCTGTGTAAACATGGAAATACCTTCATGGCTATCTCTATAAACATGGAAATATCTACACAGACATCAGTATAAACATGAAAATATCTACACAGTCATCTGTATAAACATGGAAATATCTACACAGTCATCTGTATAAACATGGAAGTATCTACACAGCCATCTGTATAAACATGGAAATATCTACACAGCCATCTCTGTAAACATGGAAATATCTACACTGCTATCTGTATAAACATGGAAATAGCCACACCACTGTCTGTGTAAACATGGAAATAACTTCACCGTTATCTGTATAAACAAGGAAATATCTACAGAGCTATCTGTATAAACATTGAAATATCTCCAACGATATCTGTATAAACATGGAAATATCTACACCGCTATCTACATGAACGTGGAAATATCTACACTGCTTTCTGTATAAACATGGAAATATCCCCACCGCTATCTCTATAAACATGGAAATATCTACAGCGCTATCTGTATAAACATGGAAATATCTACAATGCTTTCTGTATAAACATGGAAATATCTACAGCGCTATCTGCATAAATATGGAAATATCTACACCGCTATCTCTATAAACTTGGAAATGTCTACACCATTATCTGCATAAACTTGGAAATATCTACTTGGCTATCTCTATAAACATGGAATTATCTATATCGCCATCTGCATAAACACGGAAATAACTTCACAGTCATCTGTATAAACACGGAAATATCTACACCACTGTCTCTATAAACATGGAAATAGCTACACTGCCATCAGGATAATCATGGAAATAACTACACAGCCGTCTCTATAAACATGGAAATATCTACACCTCCATCTGAATAAACATGGACATATCTACACCGCTATCTGTGAAAAGATGGAAATAACTACACCGCAATCTGTGCAAAGATGGAAATATCTACACGACTATCTGAGTAAACCTGGAAATATCTACACCGCAATCTGTGCAAAGATGGAAATAGCTACACCACTCTCTGTGTAAACATGGAAATACCTACACCGCTATCTGTATAAACATGGAAATATCTACACTGCTATCTGTATAAACATGGAAATATCTACGCCGCCATCTGTATAAACAGGGAAATATCTACAGCTACATCTGAAGAAACATGGAAATATCTACACTGCTATCTGTATAAATATGGAAATATCTACACTGCTATCTCTATAAACGTGGAAATATCTCCACCGCTATCTGTATAAAAATGGAAATATCTGTACCGCTATCTGTAAAACCTGGAAATATATACACCGCAGTCTGTATAAACATGGATACATCTCCACCGCTATCTGTATAAACATGGAAATATCTCCACCACTATCTCTATAAACATGGAAATGTCTACACCCCTATCTGTGTAAACATGGAAATACCTTCATGGCTATCTCTATAAACATGGAAATATCTACACAGACATCAGTATAAACATGGAAATATGTACACAGTCATCTGTATAAACATGGAAATATCTACACAGTCATCTGTATAAACATGGAAATATCTACACAGCCATCTGTATAAACATGGAAATATCTACACAGCCATCTCTATAAACATGGAAATATCTACACTGATATCTGTATAAACATGGAAATAGCCACACCACTGTCTGTGTAAACATGGAAATAACTTCACCGTTATCTGTATAAACAAGGAAATATATACAGAGCTATCTGTATAAACATTGAAATATCTCCAACGATATCTGTATAAACACGGAAATATCTACACCGATATCTGTTTAAACATGGAAATATCTACACCGCTATCTACATGAACATGGAAATATCTACACTGCTTTCTGTATAAACATGGAAATATCCCCACCGCTATCTCTATAAACATGGAAATATCTACACCGCTATCTGTATAAACATGGAAATATTTACACCACTATCTGTATAAACATGGAAATATTTACACCGCTATCTGTATAAACGTAGATATATATACACCACTATCTCTATAAACATGGAAATATCTACACCACTGTCTGTATAAACCTGAAAGTATCTACACCGCTATCTCTTTAAACATAGAAATATCTACACCGCTGTCTCTATAAACATGGAAATATCTACAGTAATATCTGAATAAACATGCAAATATCTACACCGCTGTCTCTATAAACATGGAAATATCTACACTGCTATGTGTATAAACATGGAAATATCTACACCGCTGTCTCTAAAAACATGGAAATATCTACACCGCTGTATCTATAAACATGCAAATATCTACACCGTTGTCTACATAAACTTGGAAATCTCTACACGGCTATCTCTATAAATGTGGAAATATCTACACCGCTGTCTCTATAAACATGGAAATATCTACACCTCCATCTGTATAAACATGGAAATATCTACACCGCTATCTGTGAAAAGATGGAAATATCTACACCGCAATCTGTGCAAAGATGGAAATATCTACACGACTATCTGTGTAAACCTGGAAATATCTACACCGCAATCTGTGCAAAGATGGGAATAGCTACACCGCTCTCTGTGTAAACATGGAAATACCTACACCGCTATCTGTATAAACATGGAAATATCTACACCGCTATCTGTATAAACATGGAAATATCTACGCAGCCATCTGTATAAACAGGGAAATATCTACACCTACATCTGAACAAACATGGAAATATCTACACCGCTATCTGTATAAATATGGAAATATCTACACCGCTATCTCTGTAAACTTGGAAATGTCTACACCGTTATCTGCATAAACTTGGAAATACCTACTTGGCTATCTCTATAAACATGGAATTATCTACACCGCCATCTGTATAAACACGGAAATACCTTCACAGTCATCTGTATAAACACGGATATATCTACACCACTATCTGTATAAACATGGAAATATCCACACTGCCATCAGGATAATCATGGAAATATCTACACAGCCGTCTCTATAAACATGGAAATATCTACACCTCCATCTGTATAAACATGGAAATATCTACACAGTCATCTGTATAAACATGGAAGTATCTACACAGCCATCTGTATAAACATGGAAATATCTACACAGCCATCTCTGTAAACATGGAAATATCTACACTGCTATCTGTATAAACATGGAAATAGCCACAACAATGTCTGTGTAAACATGGAAATACCTTCACCGTTATCTGTATAAACAAGGAAATATCTACAGAGCTATCTGTATAAACATTGAAATATCTCCAACGATATCTGTATAAACATGGAAATATCTACACCGATGTCTGTTTAAACATGGAAATATCTACACCGCTATCTACATGAACGTGGAAATATCTACACTGCTTTCTGTATAAACATGGAAATATCCCCACCGCTATCTCTATAAACATGGAAATATCTACAGCGCTATCTGTATAAACATGGAAATATCTACAATGCTTTCTGTGTAAACATGGAAATATCTACAGCGCTATCTGCATAAATATGGAAATATCTACACCGCTATCTCTATAAACTTGGAAATGTCTACACCATTATCTGCATAAACTTGGAAATATCTACTTGCCTATCTCTATAAACATGGAATTATCTACACCGCCATCTGTATAAACACGGAAATACCTTCACAGTCATCTGTATAAACACGGATATATCTACACCACTATCTGTATAAACATGGAAATATCCACACTGCCATCAGGATAATCATGGAAATATCTACACAGCCGTCTCTATAAACATGGAAATATCTACACCTCCATCTGTATAAATATGGAAATATCTACACCGATATCTGTATAAACATGGAAATATCTACACCGCTGTCTGTATAAACATGGAAATATGTACGTCGCCATCTGTATAAACAGGGAAATATCTATACCTACATCTGAATAAACATGGAAATATCTACACCGCTATCTGTATAAATATGGAAATATCTACACCGCTATCTCTATAAACATGGAAATAACTCCAGCGCTATCTGTATAAAAACGGAAATATCTGTATCGCTATCTGTAAAACCTGGAAATATATACAGTGCAGTCTGTATAAACATGGATATATCTCCACCGCTATCTGTATAAACATGGAAATATCTCCACCACTATCTCTATAAACATGGAAATATCTATAACACTATCTGTGAAAACATGGAAATATCTACACAGCTATCTGTGTAAATATGAAAGATTTACACCGCTATCTGTGTAAGGATGAAAATATCTACTCCGCAATCAGAGCAAATATGGAAATATCTACACAGCAATCGTTGTAAACATGGAAAAATCTACACAGCGATCTGTATAAACATGGAAATATCTACACAGCAATCGCTGTAACCATGGAAATATCTACACAGCTATCTGTATAAACATGGAAAAATCTACACCACTGTCTGTAAAAACATGGAAATATCGACACCACGATCTCTATAAACATGGAAATATCTACATCGCTATCTGTATAAACATGGAAATATCTGCATCGCTATCAGTATAAACATGGAAATATCTACATCGCTATCTCTATAAACATGGAAATATCTACACCGCTATCTTAATAAACATGGAAACATCTACACTGCTATCTGTATAAACATGGAAATATCTACACCACTATCTGTATAAACATGGAAATATCTACAGCGCTATCTGCATAAACATGGAAATATCTCCACCACTACCTCTATAAACATGGAAATGTCTACACCCCTATCTGTGTAAACATGGAAATACCTTCATGGCTATCTCTATAAACATGGAAATATCTACACAGACATCAGTATAAACATGGAAATATCTACACAGTCATCTGTATAAACATGGAAATATCTACACAGTCATCTGTATAAACATGGAAATATCTACACAGCCATCTGTATAAACATGGAAATATCTACACAGCCATCTCTATAAACATGGAAATATCTACACTGCTATCTGTATAAACATGGAAATAGCCACACCACTGTCTGTGTAAACATGGAAATACCTTCACAGTTATCTGTATAAACAAGGAAATATCTACAGAGCTATCTGTATAAACATGGAAATATCTACACCGATATCTGTTTAAACATGGAAATAACTACACCGCTATCTACATGAACATGGAAATATCTACACTGCTTTCTGTATAAACATGGAAATATCCCCACCTCTATCTCTATAAACATGGAAATATCTACACCGCTATCTGTATAAACATGGATATATTTACACCACTATCTGTATAAACATGGAAATATTTACACCGCTATCTGTATAAACGTGGATATATCTACACCGCTATCTCTATAAACATGGAAATATCTACACCACTGTCTGTATAAACCTGAAAGTATCTACACCGCTATCTCTATAAACATAGAAATATCTACACCGCTGTCTGTGTAAACATGGAAATATCTACAGAAATATCTGTATAAACATGCAAATATCTACACCGCTGTCTCTATAGACATGGAAATATCTACACTGCTATGTGTATAAACATGGAAATATCTATACCGCTGTCTCTAAAAACATGGAAATAGCTACACCGCTGTATCTATAAACATGCAAATATCTACACCGTTGTCTACATAAACTTGGAAATCTCTACAAGGCTATCACTATAAATGTGGAAATATCTACACCGCTGTCTCTATAAACATGGAAATATCTACACTGCCATCAGGATAATCATGGAAATATCTACACAGCCGTCTCTATAAACATGGAAATATCTACACCTCCATCTGTATAAACATGGAAATATCTACACTGCTATCTGTGAAAAGATGGAAATATCTACACTGCAATCTGTGCAAAGATGGAAATATCTACACGACTATCTGTGTAAACCTGGAAATATCTACACCGCAATCTGTGCAAAGATGGGAATAGCTACACCGCTCTCTGTGTAAACATGGAAATACCTACACCGCTATCTGTATAAACATGGAAATATCTACACCGCTATCTGTATAAACATGGAAATATCTACGCCGACATCTGTATAAATAGGGAAATATCTACACCTACATCTGAATAAACATGGAAATATCTACACCGCTATCTGTATAAATATGGAAATATCTACACTGCTATCTCTATAAACATGGAAATATCTCCACCGCTATCTGTATAAAAATGGAAATATCTGTACCGCTATCTGTAAAACCTGGAAATATTTACAACGCAGTCTGTATAAACATGGATATATCTCCACCGCTATCTGTATGAACATGGAAATATCTCCACCACTATCTCTGTAAACATGGAAATGTCTACACCCCTATCTGTGTAAACATGGAAATACCTTCATGGCTATCTCTATAAACATGGAAATATCTACACAGACATCAGTATAAACATGGAAATATCTACACAGTCATCTGTATAAACATGGAAATATCTACACAGCCATCTGTATAAACATGGAAATATCTACACAGTCATCTCTATAAACATGGAAATATCTACACTGCTATCTGTATAAACATGGAAATAGCCACACCACTGTCTGTGTAAACATGGAAATACCTTCACCATTATCTGTATAAACAAGGAAATATCTACAGAGCTATCTGTATAAACATTGAAATATCTCCAACGATATCTGTATAAACATGGAAATATCTACACCGTTATCTGTTTAAACATGGAAATATCTACACCGCTCTCTGCATGAACATGGAAATATCTACACTGCTTTCTGTATAAACATGGAAATATGCCCACCGTTATCTCTATAAACTTGGAAATATCTACAGCGATATCTGTATAAACATGGAAATATCTACACCGCTATCTGTATAAACATGGAAATATCTACAGTGCTATCTGCATAAATATGGAAATATCTACACCGCTATCTCTATAAACTTGGAAATGTCCACACCGTTATCTGCATAAACTTGGAAATATCTACTTGGCTATCTCTATAAACATGGAATTATCTATACCGCCATCTGTATAAACACGGAAATACCTTCACAGTCCTCTGTATAAACACGGAAATATCTACACCACTATCTGTATAACATGGAAATATCTACACTGCCATCAGGATAATCATGGAAATATCTACACAGCCGTCTCTATAAACATGGAAATATCTACACCTCCATCTGTATAAACATGGAAATATCTACACCGCTATCTGTGAAAAGATGGAAACATCTACACCGCAATCTGTGCAAAGATGGAAATATCTACACGACTATCTGTGTAAACCTGGAAATATCTACACCGCAATCTGTGCAAAGATGAAAATAGCTACACCGCTCTCTGTGTAAACATGGAAATACCTACACCGCTATCTGTATAAACATGGAAATATCTACACCGCTATCTGTATAAACTTGGAAATATCTACGCCTCCATCTGTATAAACAGGGAAATATCTACAACTACATCTGAATAAACATGGAAATATCTACACCGCTATCTGTATAAATATGGAAATGTCTACACTGCTATCTCTATAAACATGGAAATATCTCCACCGCTATCTGTATAAAAATGGAAATATCTGTACCGCTATCTGTAAAACCTGGAAATATATACACCGCAGTCTGTATAAACATGGGTATATCTCCACCGCTATCTGTATGAACATGGAAATATCTCCACCACTATCTCTATAAACATGGAAATGTCTACACCACTATCTGTGTAAACATGGAAATACCTTCATGGCTATCTCTATAAACATGGAAATATCTACACAGACATCAGTATAAACATGAAAATATCTACACAGTCATCTGTATAAACATGGAAATATCTACACAGTCATCTGTATAAACACGGAAGTATCTACACAGCCATCTGTATAAACATGGAAATATCTACACAGCCATCTCTGTAAACATGGAAATATCTACACTGCTATCTGTATAAACATGGAAATAGCCACACCACTGTCTGTGTAAACATGGAAATAACTTCACCGTTATCTGTATAAACAAGGAAATATCTACAGAGCTATCTGTATAAACATTGAAATATCTCCAACAATATCTGTATAAACATGGAAATATCTACACCGATATCTGTTTAAACATGGAAATATCTACACCGCTATCTACATGAACGTGGAAATATCTACACTGCTTTCTGTATAAACATGGAAATATCCCCACCGCTATCTCTATAAACATGGAAATATCTACAGCGCTATCTGTATAAACATGGAAATATCTACAATGCTTTCTGTATAAACATGGAAATATCTACAGCGCTATCTGCATAAATATGGAAATATCTACACCGCTATCTCTATAAACTTGGAAATGTCTACACCATTATCTGCATAAACTTGGAAATATCTACTTGGCTATCTCTATAAACATGGAATTATCTATATCGCCATCTGCATAAACACGGAAATAACTTCACAGTCATCTGTATAAACACGGAAATATCTACACCACTGTCTCTATAAACATGGAAATAGCTACACTGCCATCAGGATAATCATGGAAATAACTACACAGCCGTCTCTATAAACATGGAAATATCTACACCTCCATCTGAATAAACATGGACATATCTACACCGCTATCTGTGAAAAGATGGAAATAACTACACCGCAATCTGTGCAAAGATGGAAATATCTACACGACTATCTGAGTAAACCTGGAAATATCTACACCGCAATCTGTGCAAAGATGGAAATAGCTACACCACTCTCTGTGTAAACATGGAAATACCTACACCGCTATCTGTATAAACATGGAAATATCTACACTGCTATCTGTATAAACATGGAAATATCTACGCCGCCATCTGTATAAACAGGGAAATATCTACAGCTACATCTGAATAAACATGGAAATATCTACACTGCTATCTGTATAAATATGGAAATATCTACACTGCTATCTCTATAAACGTGGAAATATCTCCACCGCTATCTGTATAAAAATGGAAATATCTGTACCGCTATCTGTAAAACCTGGAAATATATACACCGCAGTCTGTATAAACATGGATACATCTCCACCGCTATCTGTATAAACATGGAAATATCTCCACCACTATCTCTATAAACATGGAAATGTCTACACCCCTATCTGTGTAAACATGGAAATACCTTCATGGCTATCTCTATAAACATGGAAATATCTACACAGACATCAGTATAAACATGGAAATATGTACACAGTCATCTGTATAAACATGGAAATATCTACACAGTCATCTGTATAAACATGGAAATATCTACACAGCCATCTGTATAAACATGGAAATATCTACACAGCCATCTCTATAAACATGGAAATATCTACACTGATATCTGTATAAACATGGAAATAGCCACACCACTGTCTGTGTAAACATGGAAATAACTTCACCGTTATCTGTATAAACAAGGAAATATATACAGAGCTATCTGTATAAACATTGAAATATCTCCAACGATATCTGTATAAACACGGAAATATCTACACCGATATCTGTTTAAACATGGAAATATCTACACCGCTATCTACATGAACATGGAAATATCTACACTGCTTTCTGTATAAACATGGAAATATCCCCACCGCTATCTCTATAAACATGGAAATATCTACACCGCTATCTGTATAAACATGGAAATATTTACACCACTATCTGTATAAACATGGAAATATTTACACCGCTATCTGTATAAACGTAGATATATATACACCACTATCTCTATAAACATGGAAATATCTACACCACTGTCTGTATAAACCTGAAAGTATCTACACCGCTATCTCTTTAAACATAGAAATATCTACACCGCTGTCTCTATAAACATGGAAATATCTACAGTAATATCTGAATAAACATGCAAATATCTACACCGCTGTCTCTATAAACATGGAAATATCTACACTGCTATGTGTATAAACATGGAAATATCTACACCGCTGTCTCTAAAAACATGGAAATATCTACACCGCTGTATCTATAAACATGCAAATATCTACACCGTTGTCTACATAAACTTGGAAATCTCTACACGGCTATCTCTATAAATGTGGAAATATCTACACCGCTGTCTCTATAAACATGGAAATATCTACACCTCCATCTGTATAAACATGGAAATATCTACACCGCTATCTGTGAAAAGATGGAAATATCTACACCGCAATCTGTGCAAAGATGGAAATATCTACACGACTATCTGTGTAAACCTGGAAATATCTACACCGCAATCTGTGCAAAGATGGGAATAGCTACACCGCTCTCTGTGTAAACATGGAAATACCTACACCGCTATCTGTATAAACATGGAAATATCTACACCGCTATCTGTATAAACATGGAAATATCTACGCAGCCATCTGTATAAACAGGGAAATATCTACACCTACATCTGAATAAACATGGAAATATCTACACCGCTATCTGTATAAATATGGAAATATCTACACCGCTATCTCTGTAAACTTGGAAATGTCTACACCGTTATCTGCATAAACTTGGAAATACCTACTTGGCTATCTCTATAAACATGGAATTATCTACACCGCCATCTGTATAAACACGGAAATACCTTCACAGTCATCTGTATAAACACGGAAATATCTACACCACTATCTGTATAAACATGGAAATATCTACACTGCCATCAGGATAATCATGGAAATATCTACACAGCCGTCTCTATAAACATGGAAATATCTACACCTCCATCTGTATAAACATGGAAATATCTACACCGCTATCTGTGAAAAGATGGAAATATCTACACCGCAATCTGTGCAAAGATGGAAATATCTACACGACTATCTGTGTAAATCTGGAAATATCTACACCGCAATCTGTGCAAAGATGAAAATAGCTACACCGCTCTCTGTGTAAACATGGAAATACCTACACCGCTATCTGTATAAACATGGAAATACCTACACCGCTATCTGTATAAACATGGAAATATCTACACCGCTATCTGTATAAACATGGAAATACCTACGCCGACATCTGTATAAACAGGGAAATGCCTACACCTACATCTGAATAAACATGGAAATATCTCCACCGCTATCTGTATAAATATGGAAATGTCTACACTGCTATCTCTATAAACATGGAAATATCTCCACCGCTATCTGTATAAAAATGGAAATATCTGTACCGCTATCTGTAAAACCTGGAAATATATACACCGCAGTCTGTATAAACATGGATATATCTCCACCGCTATGTGTATGAACATGGAAATATCTCCACCACTATCTCTATAAACATGGAAATGTCTACATCCCTATCTGTGTAAACATGGAAATACCTTCATGGCTATCTCTATAAACATGGAAATATCTACACAGACATCAGTATAAACATGAAAATATCTACACAGTCATCTGTATAAACATGGAAATATCTACACAGTCATCTGTATAAACATGGAAGTATCTACACAGCCATCTGTATAAACATGGAAATATCTACACAGCCATCTCTGTAAACATGGAAATATCTACACTGCTATCTGTATAAACATGGAAATAGCCACACAACTGTCTGTGTAAACATGGAAATAACTTCACCGTTATCTGTATAAACAAGGAAATATCTACAGAGCTATCTGCATAAACATTGAAATATCTCCAACGATATCTGTATAAACATGGAAATATCTACACCGATATCTGTTTAAACATGGAAATATCTACACCGCTATCTACATGAACGTGGAAATATCTACACTGCTTTCTGTATAAACATGGAAATATCCCCACCGCTATCTCTATAAACATGGAAATATCTACAACGCTATCTGTATAAACATGGAAATATCTACAATGCTATCTGTATAAACATGGAAGTATCTCCACTGCTATCTGTATAAACATGGAAATAGCTACACCGCTATCTGTATAAACATGGAAAAATCTACACTGCTATCTGTATAAACATGGAAATATCTACACCGCTATCTGTATAAACATGGAAATAACTACATCACTATATGTATAAACATGGAAATATCTCCACCGCTACCTCCATAATCATGGAAATATCTACAGCGCTATCTTTATAAACATGGGAATATCAACACCTCTATCTGTATGAACATGGAATTATCTACAACACTATATGTGTAAACATGGAAATATCTTCACAGCTGTCTGTGTAAAGATGGAAATCTGTACACCACCATCCGTGTAAAGATGGAAATATCTACCCCGCTCTCTGTGCAATTATGGAAATATCTACAACGCTATCTGCATAAACATGCAAATATCTACACCGCTGTCTCTATAAACATGGAAATATCTACACTGCTATGTGTATAAACATGGAAATATCTACACCGCTGTCTCTAAAATCATGGAAATATCTACACCGCTGTATCTATAAACATGCAAATATCTACACCATTGTCTCCATAAACTTGGAAATCTCTACCCGGCTCTCTCTATAAATGTGGAAATATCTACACCGCTGTCTCTATAAACATGGAAATATCTACACCGCTATCTCTATAAACGTGGAAATATCTACACCGGTGTCTCTGAAAAGATGGAAATATCTACACCGCTATATGTATAAACTTGGAAATATCTACACCGCTATCTCTATAAACGTGGAAATATATACACCGCTATGAGTATAAACGTAGAAATATCTTCACCGCTGTCTGTATAAACATGGAAATATCTACACCGCTATCTCTATAAACATGGAAATATTTACACCGCTATATGTATAAACGCGGGAATATCTACATCGCTAACTGTATAAACGTGGAAATATCTACACTGCTATCTCTGTAAACGTGGAAATATCTACTCCAATTTCCGTATAAACATGGAAATATCTACACCGCTATCTCTGTAAATGTGTAAACATTTAAACCGTTATCTGTGTAAACATGGAAATATTTACACTGCTATCTCTATGAACATGGAAATATTTACAACGCTATCTGTATAAACACGGAAGTATCTCCACTGAAATCTGTATAAACATGGAAATATCTACACCGCTATCTGTATAAACATGGAAATACCAACACCGCTATCTGTATAAACATGGAAGTAACTCCACTTCTATCTGTATAAACATGGAAATATCTACACCGCTATCTGTGTAAACATGGAAATATCTACACCACCATCAGTATAAACATGGAAATATCTACACCGCTATCTGTATAAACATGGAAATATCTACATCACTATCTCTATAAACCTGGAAATATCTCCACCGCTATCTCTATAAACATGGAAATATCTACACCGCTATCTTTATAAACATGGGAATATCTACACCTCTATCTGTATAAACATGGAATTATCTAAAACACTATCTGTGTAAACATGGAAATATCTACACAGCTATCTGTATAAACATGGAAATCTGTACACCACCATCCGTGTAATGATGGAAATATCTACACCACAATCTGTGCAATTATGGAAATATCTACACCGCTATCTGTATAAACATGGAAATATCTACACCGCTATCTGTATAAACATGGAAATATCTACAGCGCTATCTGCATAAATATGGAAATATCTACACCGCTATCTCTATAAACTTGGAAATGTCTACACCGTTATCTGCATAAACTTGGAAGTATCTACTTTACTATCTCTATAAACATGGAATTATCTACACCGCCATCTGTATAAACACGGAAATATCTTCACAGTCATCTGTATAAACACGGAAATATCTACACCACTATCTGTATAAACATGGAAATATCTACACTGCCATCAGGATAATCATGGAAATATCTACACAGCCGTCTCTATAAACATGGAAATATCTACACCTCCATCTGTATAAACATGGAAATATCTACACCACTATCTGTGAAAAGATGGAAATATCTACACCGCAATCTGTGCAATGATGGAAATATCTACACGACTATCTGTGTAAACCTGCAAATATGTACACCGCAATCTGTGCAAAGATGGAAATAGCTACACCGCAATCTGTGTAAACAAGGAAATATCTACACAGCTATCTGTATAAACATGGAAATATCTACACCGCTATCTGTATAAACATGGAAATATCTACATCGCCATCTGTATAAACCTGGAAATATCTCCACCGCTATCTCTATAAACATGGAAATATCTGCACCGCTATCTTTATAAACATGGGAATATCTACTCCTCTATCTGTATGAACATGGAATTATCTACAACACTATCTGTGAAAACATGGAAATATCTACACAGCTATCTGTGTAAACATGGAAATCTGTAGACCACCATCCGTGTAAGGATGGAAATATCTACACCGCACTCTGTGCACTTATGGAAATATCTACACCGCTATCTGTATAAACATGGAAATATCTACACCGCTATCTGTATAAACGTGGAAATATCTACAGCGCTATCTGCATAAATATGGAAATATCTACACCGCTATCTCTATAAACTTGGAAATGTCTACACCGTTATCTGCATAAACTTGGAAATATCTACTTGGCTATCTCTATAAACATGGAATTATCTACACCGCCATCTGTATAAACACGGAAATACCTGCACAGTCATCTGTATAAACACGGAAATATCTACACCACTATCTGTATAAACATGGAAATATCTACACTGCCATCAGGATAATCATGGAAATATCTACACAGCCGTCTCTATAAACATGGAAATATCTACACCTCCATCTGTATAAACATGGAAATATCTACACCGCTATCTGTGAAAAGATGGAAATATCTACACCGCAATCTGTGCAAAGATGGAAATATCTGCACGACTATCTGTGTAAACCTGGAAATATCTACACCGCAATCTGCGCAAAGATGGAAATAGCTACACGGCTCTCTGAGTAAACATGGAAATATCTACACCGCTGTCTGTATAAACATGGAAATATTTACACCAGTATCTGTATAAACATGGAAATATTTACACCGCTATCTGTATAAACGTGGATATATCTACACGGCTATCTCTATAAACATGGAAATATCTTCACCACTGTCTGTATAAACCTGAAAATATCTACACCGCTATCTCTATAAACATAGAAATATCTACACCTCTGTCTGTATAAACATGGAAATATCTACAGCGATATCGGCATAAACATGCAAATATCTACACCGCTGTCTCTATAAACATGGAAATATCTACACTGCTATGTGTATAAACATGGAAATATCTACACCGCTGTCTCTAAAATCATGGAAATATCTACACCGCTGTATCTATAAACATGCAAATATCTACACCATTGTCTCCATAAACTTGGAAATCTCTACCCGGCTCTCTCTATAAATGTGGAAATATCTACACCGCTGTCTCTATAAACATGGAAATATCTACACCGCTATCTCTATAAACGTGGAAATATCTACACCGGTGTCTCTGAAAAGATGGAAATATCTACACCGCTATATGTATAAACTTGGAAATATCTACACCGCTATCTCTATAAACGTGGAAATATATACACCGCTATGAGTATAAACGTAGAAATATCTTCACCGCTGTCTGTATAAACATGGAAATATCTACACCGCTATCTCTATAAACGTGGAAATATTTACACCGCTATATGTATAAATGCGGGAATATCTACATCGCTAACTGTATAAACGTGGAAATATCTACACTGCTATCTCTGTAAACGTGGAAATATCTACTCCAATTTCCGTATAAACATGGAAATATCTACACCGCTATCTCTGTAAATGTGTAAACATTTAAACCGTTATCTGTGTAAACATGGAAATATTTACACTGCTATCTCTATGAACATGGAAATATTTACAAAGCTATCTGTATAAACACAGAAGTATCTCCACTGATATCTGTATAAACATGGAAATATCTACACCGCTATCTGTATAAACATGGAAATACCAACACCGCTATCTGTATAAACATGGAATTATCTACAACACTATCTGTGAAAACATGGAAATATCTACACAGCTATCTGTGTAAACATGGAAATCTGTACACCACCATCCGTGTAAAGATGGAAATATCTACACCGCACTCTGTGCAATTATGGAAATATCTACACCGCTATCTGTATAAACATGGAAATATCTACACCGCTATCAGTATAAACTTGGAAATATCTACAGCGCTATCTGCATAAATATGGAAATATCTACACCGCTATCTCTATAAATTTGGAAATGTCTACACCGTTATCTGCATAAACTTGGAAATATCTACTTGGCTATCTCTATAAACATGGGATTATCTACACCGCCATCTGTATAAACATGGAAATACCTTCACACTCATCTGTATAAACACGGAAATATCTACAGCACTATCGGTATAAACATGGAAATATCTACACTGCCATCAGGATAATCATGGAAATATCTACACAGCCGTCTCTGTAAACATGGAAATATCTACACCTGCATCTGTATAAACATCGAAATATCTACACCGCTATCTGTGAAAAGATGGAAATATCTACACCGCAATCTGTGCAAAGATGGAAATATCTACACGACTATCTGTGTAAACCTGGAAATATCTACACCGCAATCTGGGCAAAGATGGAAATAGCTACACGGCTCTCTGTGTAAACATGGAAATATCTACACCGCTGTCTGTATAAACATGGAAATATCTACACCGCCATCTGTATAAACAGGGAAATATCTACACCTACATCTGAATAAATATGGAAATATCTACACCGCTATCTGTATAAATATGGAAATATCTACACCGCTATCTCTATAAACATGGAAATATCTCCACCGCTATCTGTATAAAAATGGAAATATCTGTATCGCTATCTGTAAAACCTGGAAATATATACACCGCAGTCTGTATAAACATCGATATATCTCCACCGCTATCTGTATAAACATGGAAATATCTCCACCACTATCTCTATAAACATGGAAATGTCTACACCCCTATCTGTGTAAACATGGAAATATCTTCATGGCTATCTCTATAAACATGGAAATATCTACACAGACATCTGTATAAACATGGAAATACCTACAAAGCTATCTGTATAAACATGGAAATAACAACCCGCTATCTTTATAAACATGGAAATATCTACACCGCAATCTGTGCAAAGATGGGAATAGCTACACCGCTCTCTGTGTAAACATGGAAATACCTACACCGCTATCTGTATAAACATGGAAATATCTACACCGCTATCTGTATAAACATGGAAATATCTACGCCGACATCTGTATAAACAGGGAAATATCTACACCTACATCTGAATAAACATGGAAATATCTACACCGCTATCTGTTTAAATATGGAAATATCTACACTGCTATCTCTATAAACATGGAAATATCTCCACCGCTATCTGTATAAAAATGGAAATATCTGTACCGCTATCTGTAAAACCTGGAAATATTTACAACGCAGTCTGTATAAACATGGATATATCTCCACCGCTATCTGTATAAACATGGAAATATCTCCACCACTATCTCTGTAAACATGGAAATGTCTACACCCCTATCTGTGTAAACATGGAAATAACTTCATGGCTATCTCTATAAACATGGAAATATCTACACAGACATCAGTATAAACATGGAAATATCTACACAGTCATCTGTATAAACATGGAAATAACTACACAGCCATCTGTATAAACATGGAAATATCTACACAGTCATCTCTATAAACATGGAAATAACTACAGAGTCATCTGTATAAACATGGAAATATCTACACAGTCATCTGTATAAGCATGGAAATATCTACACAGCCATCTGTATAAACATGGAAATATCTACACAGCCATCTCTATAAACATGGAAATATCTACATTGCTATCTGTATAAACATGGAAATAACCACACCACTGTCTGTGTAAACATGGAAATACCTTCACCGTTATCTGTATAAACATGGAAATATTTACAGAGCTATCTGCATAAACATTGAAATATCTCCAACGATATCTGTATAAACATGGAAATATCTACACCGATATACTGTTTAAACATGGAAATATCTACACCGCTATCTACATGAACATGGAAATATCTACACCGCTTTCTGTATAAACATGGAAATATCCCCACCGCTATCTCTATAAACATGGAAATATCTACACCGCTATCTGTATAAACATGGAAATATTTGCACCACTATCTGTATAAACATGGAAATATTTACACCACTATCTGTATAAACGTGGGTATATCTACACCGCTATCTCTATAAACATGGAAATATCTACACCACTGTCTGTATATACCTGAAAATATCTACACTGCTATCTCTATAAACATAGAAATATCTACACCGCTGTCTGTATAAACATGGAAATATCTACAGCAATATCTGTTTAAACATGCAAATATCTACACCGCTGTCTCTATAAACATGGAAATATCTACAATGCTATGTGTATAAACATGGAAATATCTACACCGCTGTCTCTTAAAACATGGAAATATCTACACCGCTGTATCTATAAACATGCAAATATCTACACCGTTGTCTACATAAACTTGGAAATCTCCACACGGCTATCTCTATAAATGTGGAAATATCTACACCGCTGTCTCTATAAACATGGAAATATCTACACCGCTATCTCTATAAACGTGGAAATATCTACACCGGTGTCTCTGTAAACATGGAAATATCTACACCGCTATATGTATAAACTTGGAAATATCTACACCGCTATCTCTATAAACGTGGGAATATCTACACCGCTATCTGTATAAACGTGGAAATATCTACACTGCTATCTCTGTAAACGTGGAAATATCTACTCCAATTTCTGTATAAACATGGAAATATCTACACCGCTATCTCTGTAAATGTGTAAACATATAAATCGTTATCTGTGTAAACATGGAGATATTTACACTGCTATCTCTATGAACATGGAAATATTTATGACGCTATCTGTATAAACGTGGAAGTATCTCCACTGCTATCTGTATAAACATGGAAATATCTACACCGCTATCTGTATAAACATGGAAATAACAACCCGCTATCTTTATAAACATGGAAATATCTACACCGCAATCTGTGCAAAGATGGGTATAGCTACACCGCACTCTGTGTAAACATGGAAATACCTACACCGCTATCTGTATAAACATGGAAATATCTACACCGCTATCTGTATAAACATGGAAAAATCTACGCCGACATCTGTATAAACAGGGAAATATCTACACCTACATCTGAATAAACATGGAAATATCTACACCGCTATCTGTTTAAATATGGAAATATCTACACTGCTATCTCTATAAACATGGAAATATCTCCACCGCTATCTGTATAAAAATGGAAATATCTGTACTGCTATCTGTAAAACCTGGAAATATTTACAACGCAGTCTGTATAAACATGGATATATCTCCACCGCTATCTGTATAAACATGGAAATATCTCCACCACTATCTCTGTAAACATGGAAATGTCTACACCCCTATCTGTGTAAACATGGAAATACCTTCATGGCTATCTCTATAAACATGGAAATATCTACACAGACATCAGTATAAACATGGAAATATCTACACAGTCATCTGTATAAACATGGAAATATCTACACAGCCATCTGTATAAACATGGAAATATCTACACAGTCATCTCTATAAACATGGAAATATCTACACTGCTATCTGTATAAACATGGAAATAGCCACACCACTCTCTGTGTAAACATGGAAATAGCTTCACCGTTATCTGTATAAACAAGGAAATATCTACAGAGCTATCTGTATAAACATTGAAATATCTCCAACGATATCTGTATAAATATGGAAATATCTACACCGTTATCTGTTTAAACATGGAAATATCTACACCGCTCTCTACATGAACATGGAAATATCTACACTGCTTTCTGTATAAACATGGAAATATCCCCACCGTTATCTCTATAAACTTGGAAATATCTACAGCGATATCTGTATAAACATGGAAATATCTTCACCGCTATCTGTATAAACATGGAAATATCTACAGTGCTATCTGCATAAATATGGAAATATCTACACCGCTATCTCTATAAACTTGGAAATGTCCACAACGTTATCTGCATAAACTTGGAAATATCTACTTGGCTATCTCTATAAACATGGAATTATCTATACCGCCATCTGTATAAACACGGAAATACCTTCACAGTCATCTGTATAAACACGGAAATATCTACACCACTATCTGTATAAACATGGAAATATCTACACTGCCATCAGGATAATCATGGAAATATCTACACAGCCGTCTCTATAAACATGGAAATATCTACACCTCCATCTGTATAAACATGGAAATATCTACACCGCTATCTGTGAAAAGATGGAAATATCTACACCGCAATCTGTGCAAAGATGGAAATATCTACACGACTATCTGTGTAAACCTGGAAATATCTACACCGCAATCTGTGCAAAGATGGAAATAGCTACACCGCTCTCTGTGTAAACAAGGAAATATCTACACCGCTATCTGTATAAACATGGAAATATCTACATTGCTATCTGTATAAACATGGAAATACCTACGCCGCCATCTGTATAAACAGGGAAATATCTACACCTACATCTGAATAAACATGGAAATATCTACAACGCTATCTGTATAAATATGGAAATATCTACACCGCTATCTCTATAAACATGGAAATATCTCCACCGCTATCTGTATAAACATGGAAATATCTGTACCGCTATCTGTAAAACCTGGAAATATATACACCGCAGTCGGTATAAATATGGATATATCTCCACCGCTATCTGTATAAACATGGAAATATCTCCAACACTATCTCTATAAACATGGAAATGTCTACACCCCTATCTGTGTAAACATGGAAATACCTTCATGGCTATCTCTATAAACATGGAAATATCTCCACCGCAATCTCTATAAACATGGAAATGTCTACACCCCTATCTGTGTAAACATGGAAATAACTTCATGGCTATCTCTATAAACATGGAAATATCTACACAGACATCTGTATAAACATGGAAATACCTACAAAGTCATCTGTATAAACATGGAAATATCTACACAGTCATCTGTATAAACATGGAAATATCTACACAGCCATCTGTATAAACATGGAAATATCTACACAGCCATCTCTATAAACATGGAAATATCTACATTGCTATCTGTATAAACATGGAAATAACCACACCACTGTCTGTGTAAACATGGAAATACCTTCACCGTTATCTGTATAAACAAGGAAATATCTACAGAGCTATCTGTATAAACATTGAAATATCTCCAACGATATCTGTATAAACATGGAAATATCTACACCGATATACTGTTTAAACATGGAAATATCTACACCGCTATCTACATGAACATGGAAATATCTACACCGCTTTCTGTATAAACATGGAAATATCCCCACCGCTATCACTATAAACATGGAAATATCTACAGCGCTATCTGTATAAACATGGAAATATTTGCACCACTATCTGTATAAACATGGAAATATTTACACCACTATCTGTATAAACGTGGGTATATCTACACCGCTATCTCTATAAACATGGAAATATCTACACCACTGTCTGTATATACCTGAAAATATCTACACTGCTATCTCTATAAACATAGAAATATCTACACCGCTGTCTGTATAAACATGGAAATATCTACACAGTCATCTCTATAAACATGGAAATATCTACACTGCTATCTGTATAAACATGGAAATATCTCCACCACTATCTCTGTAAACATGGAAATGTCTACACCCCTATCTGTGTAAACATAGAAATACCTTCATGGCTATCTCTATAAACATGGAAATATCTACACAGACATCAGTATAAACATGGAAATATCTACACAGTCATCTGTATAAACATGGAAATATCTACACAGCCATCTGTATAAACATGGAAATATCTACACAGTCATCTCTATAAACATGGAAATATCTACACTGCTATCTGTATAAACATGGAAATAGCCACACCACTGTCTGTGTAAACATGGAAATAGCTTCACCGTTATCTGTATAAACAAGGAAATATCTACAGAGCTATCTGTATAAACATTGAAATATCTCCAACGATATCTGTATAAATATGGAAATATCTACACCGTTATCTGTTTAAACATGGAAATATCTACACCGCTCTCTACATGAACATGGAAATATCTACACTGCTTTCTGTATAAACATGGAAATATCCCCACCGTTATCTCTATAAACTTGGAAATATCTACAGCGATATCTGTATAAACATGGAAATATCTTCACCGCTATCTGTATAAACATGGAAATATCTACAGTGCTATCTGCATAAATATGGAAATATCTACACCGCTATCTCTATAAACTTGGAAATGTCCACACCGTTATCTGCATAAACTTGGAAATATCTACTTGGCTATCTCTATAAACATGGAATTATCTATACCGCCATCTGTATAAACACGGAAATACCTTCACAGTCATCTGTATAAACACGGAAATATCTACACCACTATCTGTATAAACATGGAAATATCTACACTGCCATCAGGATAATCATGGAAATATCTACACAGCCGTCTCTATAAACATGGAAATATCTACACCTCCATCTGTATAAACATGGAAATATCTACACCGCTATCTGTGAAAAGATGGAAATATCTACACCGCAATCTGTGCAAAGATGGAAATATCTACACGACTATCTGTGTAAACCTGGAAATATCTACACCGCAATCTGTGCAAAGATGGAAATAGCTACACCGCTCTCTGTGTAAACAAGGAAATATCTACACCGCTATCTGTATAAACATGGAAATATCTACATTGCTATCTGTATAAACATGGAAATACCTACGCCGCCATCTGTATAAACAGGGAAATATCTACACCTACATCTGAATAAACATGGAAATATCTACAACGCTATCTGTATAAATATGGAAATATCTACACCGCTATCTCTATAAACATGGAAATATCTCCACCGCTATCTGTATAAACATGGAAATATCTGTACCGCTATCTGTAAAACCTGGAAATATATACACCGCAGTCGGTATAAATATGGATATATCTCCACCGCTATCTGTATAAACATGGAAATATCTCCAACACTATCTCTATAAACATGGAAATGTCTACACCCCTATCTGTGTAAACATGGAAATACCTTCATGGCTATCTCTATAAACATGGAAATATCTCCACCGCAATCTCTATAAACATGGAAATGTCTACACCCCTATCTGTGTAAACATGGAAATAACTTCATGGCTATCTCTATAAACATGGAAATATCTACACAGACATCTGTATAAACATGGAAATACCTACAAAGTCATCTGTATAAACATGGAAATATCTACACAGTCATCTGTATAAACATGGAAATATCTACACAGCCATCTGTATAAACATGGAAATATCTACACAGCCATCTCTATAAACATGGAAATATCTACATTGCTATCTGTATAAACATGGAAATAACCACACCACTGTCTGTGTAAACATGGAAATACCTTCACCGTTATCTGTATAAACAAGGAAATATCTACAGAGCTATCTGTATAAACATTGAAATATCTCCAACGATATCTGTATAAACATGGAAATATCTACACCGATATACTGTTTAAAGATGGAAATATCTACACCGCTATCTACATGAACATGGAAATATCTACACCGCTTTCTGTATAAACATGGAAATATCCCCACCGCTATCACTATAAACATGGAAATATCTACAGCGCTATCTGTATAAACATGGAAATATTTGCACCACTATCTGTATAAACATGGAAATATTTACACCACTATCTGTATAAACGTGGGTATATCTACACCGCTATCTCTATAAACATGGAAATATCTACACCACTGTCTGTATATACCTGAAAATATCTACACTGCTATCTCTATAAACATAGAAATATCTACACCGCTGTCTGTATAAACATGGAAATATCTACACAGTCATCTCTATAAACATGGAAATATCTACACTGCTATCTGTATAAACATGGAAATAGCCACACCACTGTCTGTGTAAACATGGAAATACCTTCACCGTTATCTGTATAAACAAGGAAATATCTACAGAGCTATCTGTATAAACATTGAAATATCTCCAACGATATCTGTATAAATATGGAAATATCTACACCGTTATCTGTTTAAACATGGAAATATCTACACCGCTCTCTACATGAACATGGAAATATCTACACTGCTTTCTGTATAAACATGGAAATATCCCCACCGTTATCTCTATAAACTTGGAAATATCTACAGCGATATCTGTATAAACATGGAAATATCTACACCGCTATCTGTATAAACATGGAAATATCTACAGTGCTATCTGCATAAATATGGAAATATCTACACCGCTATCTCTATAAACTTGGAAATGTCCACACCGTTATCTGCATAAACTTGGAAATATCTACTTGGCTATCTCTATAAACATGGAATTATCTATACCGCCATCTGTATAAACACGGAAATACCTTCACAGTCATCTGTATAAACACGGAAATATCTACACCACTATCTGTATAAACATGGAAATATCTACACTGCCATCAGGATAATCATGGAAATATCTACACAGCCGTCTCTATAAACATGGAAATATCTACACCTCCATCTGTATAAACATGGAAATATCTACACCGCTATCTGTGAAAAGATGGAAATATCTACACCGCAATCTGTGCAAAGATGGAAATATCTACACGACTATCTGTGTAAACCTGGAAATATCTACACCGCAATCTGTGCAAAGATGGAAATAACTACACCGCTCTCTGTGTAAACAAGGAAATATCTACACCGCTATCTGTATAAACATGGAAATATCTACATTGCTATCTGTATAAACATGGAAATACCTACGCCGCCATCTGTATAAACAGGGAAATATCTACACCTACATCTGAATAAACATGGAAATATCTACACCGCTATCTGTATAAATATGGAAATATCTACACCGCTATCTCTATAAACATGGAAATATCTCCACCGCTATCTGTATAAACATGGAAATATCTGTACCGCTATCTGTAAAACCTGGAAATATATACACCGCAGTCGGTATAAATATGGATATATCTCCACCGCTATCTGTATAAACATGGAAATATCTCCAACACTATCTCTATAAACATGGAAATGTCTACACCCCTATCTGTGTAAACATGGAAATACCTTCATGGCTATCTCTATAAACATGGAAATATCTCCACCGCAATCTCTATAAACATGGAAATGTCTACACCCCTATCTGTGTAAACATGGAAATAACTTCATGGCTATCTCTATAAACATGGAAATATCTACACAGACATCTGTATAAACATGGAAATACCTACAAAGTCATCTGTATAAACATGGAAATATCTACACAGTCATCTGTATAAACATGGAAATATCTACACAGCCATCTGTATAAACATGGAAATATCTACACAGCCATCTCTATAAACATGGAAATATCTACATTGCTATCTGTATAAACATGGAAATAACCACACCACTGTCTGTGTAAACATGGAAATACCTTCACCGTTATCTGTATAAACAAGGAAATATCTACAGAGCTATCTGTATAAACATTGAAATATCTCCAACGATATCTGTATAAACATGGAAATATCTACACCGATATACTGTTTAAAGATGGAAATATCTACACCGCTATCTACATGAACATGGAAATATCTACACCGCTTTCTGTATAAACATGGAAATATCCCCACCGCTATCACTATAAACATGGAAATATCTACAGTGCTATCTGTATAAACATGGAAATATTTGCACCACTATCTGTATAAACATGGAAATATTTACACCACTATCTGTATAAACGTGGGTATATCTACACCGCTATCTCTATAAACATGGAAATATCTACACCACTGTCTGTATATACCTGAAAATATCTACACTGCTATCTCTATAAACATAGAAATATCTACACCGCTGTCTGTATAAACATGGAAATATCTACACAGTCATCTCTATAAACATGGAAATATCTACACTGCTATCTGTATAAACATGGAAATAGCCACACCACTGTCTGTGTAAACATGGAAATACCTTCACCGTTATCTGTATAAACAAGGAAATATCTACAGAGCTATCTGTATAAACATTGAAATATCTCCAACGATATCTGTATAAATATGGAAATATCTACACCGTTATCTGTTTAAACATGGAAATATCTACACCGCTCTCTACATGAACATGGAAATATCTACACTGCTTTCTGTATAAACATGGAAATATCCCCACCGTTATCTCTATAAACTTGGAAATATCTACAGCGATATCTGTATAAACATGGAAATATCTACACCGCTATCTGTATAAACATGGAAATATCTACAGTGCTATCTGCATAAATATGGAAATATCTACACCGCTATCTCTATAAACTTGGAAATGTCCACACCGTTATCTGCATAAACTTGGAAATATCTACTTGGCTATCTCTATAAACATGGAATTATCTATACCGCCATCTGTATAAACACGGAAATACCTTCACAGTCATCTGTATAAACACGGAAATATCTACACCACTATCTGTATAAACATGGAAATATCTACACTGCCATCAGGATAATCATGGAAATATCTACACAGCCGTCTCTATAAACATGGAAATATCTACACCTCCATCTGTATAAACATGGAAATATCTACACCGCTATCTGTGAAAAGATGGAAATATCTACACCGCAATCTGTGCAAAGATGGAAATATCTACACGACTATCTGTGTAAACCTGGAAATATCTACACCGCAATCTGTGCAAAGATGGAAATAACTACACCGCTCTCTGTGTAAACAAGGAAATATCTACACCGCTATCTGTATAAACATGGAAATATCTACATTGCTATCTGTATAAACATGGAAATACCTACGCCGCCATCTGTATAAACAGGGAAATATCTACACCTACATCTGAATAAACATGGAAATATCTACACCGCTATCTGTATAAATATGGAAATATCTACACCGCTATCTCTATAAACATGGAAATATCTCCACCGCTATCTGTATAAACATGGAAATATCTGTACCGCTATCTGTAAAACCTGGAAATATATACACCGCAGTCGGTATAAATATGGATATATCTCCACCGCTATCTGTATAAACATGGAAATATCTCCAACACTATCTCTATAAACATGGAAATGTCTACACCCCTATCTGTGTAAACATGGAAATACCTTCATGGCTATCTCTATAAACATGGAAATATCTCCACCGCAATCTCTATAAACATGGAAATGTCTACACCCCTATCTGTGTAAACATGGAAATAACTTCATGGCTATCTCTATAAACATGGAAATATCTACACAGACATCTGTATAAACATGGAAATACCTACAAAGTCATCTGTATAAACATGGAAATATCTACACAGTCATCTGTATAAACATGGAAATATCTACACAGCCATCTGTATAAACATGGAAATATCTACACAGCCATCTCTATAAACATGGAAATATCTACATTGCTATCTGTATAAACATGGAAATAACCACACCACTGTCTGTGTAAACATGGAAATACCTTCACCGTTATCTGTATAAACAAGGAAATATCTACAGAGCTATCTGTATAAACATTGAAATATCTCCAACGATATCTGTATAAACATGGAAATATCTACACCGATATACTGTTTAAACATGGAAATATCTACACCGCTATCTACATGAACATGGAAATATCTACACCGCTTTCTGTATAAACATGGAAATATCCCCACCGCTATCACTATAAACATGGAAATATCTACAGCGCTATCTGTATAAACATGGAAATATTTGCACCACTATCTGTATAAACATGGAAATATTTACACCACTATCTGTATAAACGTGGGTATATCTACACCGCTATCTCTATAAACATGGAAATATCTACACCACTGTCTGTATATACCTGAAAATATCTACACTGCTATCTCTA